>NC_064810.1:62479222-62589267 GCF_023721935.1 Panthera uncia | reverse complement strand
GTGTGTGTGTGTGTGTGTGTGTGTGTGTGTGTGTGTGTGTGTGTGTGAGAGAGAGAGAGAGAGAGAGAGAGAGAGAGAGAGAGAGAGAGAATGTGTACAGAGGAGTTTATGTGTTAATTGGGTATCAACCTATATTTCTCCAATTGTTCCCTTTAGGTCTTGTGTAGCTTATTAGCTCTTTGCTGGCTCAGGATCCTCTGGCCATCCTGTCACTACCCTTTACAGGAGAACAGATTGCTGCTGGGCCCAGATTGTTTGCACTAGAATGCACTGAATGTCCAGGGAGAAGGAGAACCTTCTAGAGTTTTACAAATTTTAGTATGTTGAACAATGACCACCCAAAGATATCAAGTCCTAATCCCTGGAATTTGGAAATCATCCCTTATTTGGAAAAGGATTCTTTACAGATGTAATTAAGGATTTTGAAATGAGGGGATTGCTCTGGATTATTTGGTTGAACCCTAAAGGCCATCACAAGCTTTAGTAACTACCTCTAAGTGTCCTTATAAGAGGAAGGCAAAGAGCTGTTAACAGAAACATGAAGAGAAGGCAGTATTAAGACAGAGGCAGACTACTAGGTGTTTATCTAAAGAATATAAACATGCTTGTTTGAAGGGGCACATGTACCCCAATGTTTATAGCAGCCTAATTATGGAAAAAACCCAAATGTCCATCAATTGATGAATGGATAAAGAAGATTTGGTGTGTGTGTGTGTGTGTGTGTGTGTGTGTGTGTAAGTATATGCACCCACACACACATATACATGTATATACACATACATATACATGCAATGGAATATGTGTACGTATATATGTATATATGTATATACACACATATACATGCAATGGAATATTATGCAGTGATCAAAAAGAATGAAATCTTGCCATTTGCAATGATGTGGATGGAACAAGACTGTATTATGCTAAGTGAAGTAAGTCAGTCAAAGACAAATACTGTAGGATTTCACTCATATGTTGAATTTAAGAAACAAAACAGATGAACACGTGGAAAGAAAGGAAAAATAAAATAAGATAAAAACAGGGAGGGAGGTAAACCCTAAGAAACTCTTAGAGAACAAACTGAGGGTTATTGGAGGGGAGGTAGGTAGTAAGGGGATGGGCTAAATGGGTGATGAGTATTAAGAAGGGCACTTGTTGCAGTGCCTGGGTGGCTCGGTCGGTTGAACCTCTGACTTTGACTCAGGTCATGATCTCACAGTTTGTGGGTTCCAGCCCTGCATCAGGCTCTGTGCTGACAGCTCAGAGCCTGGAGCCTGCTTCAGATTCTGTGCCTCCCTCTCTCTCTGCCCTTCCCCCCACTCATGTCTCTGTCTCTCAAAAATAAAAATAAATGTTAAAAGAAACTTTAAAAAAAGGAGGGCCCTTGTTGGCATGAGCATTGCATGTTGTATGTAAGTGATGAATCACTAAATTCTCCTCCTGAATCCAATACTGTATGTTAACTAACATGGATTTAAATAATAATAAAAACAAAAGACAGAGGCAGAAATTCATAGCGGTGCTGACACAAGCCAACAAGAACCAATGTAACTACCAGAAGCTGGAAGAGGCAAGGCGGAGGCTTCCCTAGAATCCCCTAGAAAGGGTGGCCCTGCTGGATTTGGACTTCGCACATCCAGAACTGTGAGAGTGTAACTCTGTGTCATTTTAAGTTAAGCCATTGCCCTGTGGTAATTTGTTCCCACGTTCTTAGAACACTAACGTGTAGGTGAGGAAAAATAACACAGGATGTAATATTTCATAAATATTATGCCTCCTATTTCATAAATATTATGCCTCCTAGACTTATTAAATTATCAGAAATGTTGAGGATTTTTATGAACATCACAGTTGGGCATCATCCCCCTTCTCCTCCTTTACAGCTGCATTGTTAAATATGGGAGCCACTAGCCACATGTGGCAATTGAATAATTGAGATGTAGCTACTGGAACTAAGAAATTGAATATTTAATTTTATTCAATTTTAATTAACTTAAATTTTTAAAACTTGTAGTTGATTCAGTTATTGGAAAGCTTTTCAGCATGCTTGGAACAATTTAGGTATGTGAATTTACTTTTTCAACTGTAAATTTTATGAAATATAAATATACATCAAATATTGCAATGAAAATTTATTCTCCAAACGGAGATGTGCTCTAAGTGTAAAATAAATACCATATTTCAAAGACTTATTATGGAAAAAATGCAATATATCTTACCAATATGTTTTATATTGATTACATGATGAAATGATAATATTTTGGATATGTTAAATGAAAGATATTACTAAAATTAATTCCAGTTATAGTAATAGATCTGCATTCTGGTAGCTTAAGGACCAAACCAGTCACTCAGCTTGCCATTAACTTGGGACAAGCTTTGACCACATGTCCATTCTCATGGCTGGTCATTTCATTTGGTGTTTTTTTCAATGAAAACAACCATGTTTTGAACTAGAATTTAAACATAAAGATTTAACACTGCCTTCACTCCTGATAGAGCATACAAAAGAAAAATAATTAAAGATTACAAGATGTGTTCTTGATGGTTACAGTTTGAGGATGTTTTTTAGGGCTTGGGAAGTATATACTGTCTTAAAGCAGTTGAGTTACCAAAGCTTCGGCAAAGATATTCCAGTCCCATTTCCTGTAGCTCTTGATAGTTCTGGGTGAAACAGCAATATTTTTATTCTTGCTTTGCTTTATTTGCCTCACGGATCTCTTCCAAATATTTAAAAAATAACATTATTAGTTATGTAAACAAATTTAATTGATTTAAAATGACATTTCACTTGAGAAGTGCAATAATATTTTTACTTTCTCTACCATTACATTGAATATATTCTGTATTTTAAAGAATTACTATCTTTAGGCAATTACCATAGTGAAAAATAATTCTGAAAAACCAGGATTGTAAGTAAAAAGGGTTTTATCTACCAATCTCTATTGGACTGATTGTGGAGCCTAAAACTATAAACAATAAACAACACTTGAGAGTAATTGGTATTTAAGTAGTACTTGTACTTGGTATTTAAGTAGTTCAGTGTTATTTTGCTTCTTCTCCTCTTAATTCTTCAGTCAATACATGTCTTCCCACGGGTCCCTCCTACATTACTGCCACACCTAACCCCAGATCCTGCTGACTTTAGAAGCCATCTACAAAGAGAACCGACATTTTTGTCCCAGAAGCTACAGGAGTTAGCAAGGACTTAATGGTCTCATTTCACAGATGGGGGATAGTTTAGAGTCAGGGCCAGGGCTAGCACAGAGGGTCTTCTGATATCACATCTAATTATCTTTCTGCTAAATCATACTTTTCCACTACAAATGACCTGAAAATATCCTGAATGTTGTGCACTCTTACATGATCTCCTAATTTCCAAAAGAATCTGATCAAAAGTGAAAGGCCACACCTTGTGAAAACTAGAAATTGGTGGATGTTTGTTCTAACACCAGTACTGCTGTGGACATCTGCTGAATTTGCGATGGGCTGTCTGTTCATTCACCCCTCATGCTTTACCCAGAGTGTTTGCTGCTAAAATAGGGTTATGTTTGTAAGGCAAGCACCCTACACAGAGATAGTCCCTACAATTGTAGTAGCTGTGTCCCCTGATACATATGAAGTCCCATGTGAAGTTTTTAAGAGGAAACTAAATTCTTTGTCATATGCCAAGTTTTCTGGACCAGGGGATTAATATTTATGTTCTAAATTTTAAAATTAAATTTATTATTAATATAGTATTCTAACCTTCAAAGCTAAATACTAGTTATTTGATTTTATGCATCCTGACATAACAATTTGAAGAAAAATTAATACCATAGTTCACATGACACAGTTTTAAACACTTTTAAAGTGCTATGTGATTAATATCTAGGTTTGCTTTTCAATGCTCAAGCTCAGAAACCTCAAGCCTAAATATTGCCTTTCTTAAAATGTCTCTTTCTTTTGTACTTTATGTCTTCCTAGATTATATTTGATGTCTTATCTCGTGACCAGATTGTTGGTCCACATTCAGAGATCCTACCTCAGTGGGTTTAGTAACTGGACTGGGGTAGGGTGTAAGTCGCCATGATGACATAGTCAGGAAAAGCACACATCGCCAGAGGTATATGTAATGGCTCTAAACACTAATGTGCAATATGTTGCATCAAGATCCTTGGGTTTTTCTCCTCTCTGAGTTTTATATTCCTAGTCTGGAAGATTAGAATCATTCCAGGACTATCTATCTCATGGAGTTGTGAGAATAATATGGAATAGAATATTCATGCACTTTAAAAAATTAATTAACTATGAAACACAAAATAACACATAACTGCAATAGGGACTCTATTTTAATACGATACTGAAAGCAAAGGAAAGAGAAGAGAGGTAGGATGGCAGGAAAGGGGAAGACCAGGGGCTTAGGATGAATTAGGCTCATAGTTGCAATATTGGTGTTTGGGGGGGGTCTTATTTTTTCCTTTAAAACTTGAAGTTTGAGCTCACTGTGTGTGGCTGTGAAAAATGTACAGAACTTTTTCACATACTGCAGTAGCAGATTTTGATAGATTGGACAGTGACGTTAATTTTATGATTTGCATTATTAAGAAAAGATTATGCACAGACAGTGCTTTAAAAATTGTAAACATGCATTGAAATTGTATGGATTATCATTATTATCAAATGATGTGTGTGGGAGTTTATGTTGTTGAGTGCAGTTTGCATCTTTTAGAGAAGGAAGAGCCTTGTAGTTTAAAATGGAGGGAACCTGTGACAGCTGATTCTGGGGATCTCCTATTGAAATTTTTAAAATTTATCTTGGTGTTACATAAAAATCTTTTTTTTTTTTTAATTTGAGAGAGAGAGAGAGAGACAGAGAGAGAGAGAGATAGCAAGAACGCACACACATGCAAGCGGGGGAGAGGAGCAGAGGAAAGGGAGAGAGAATCTTAAGCAGGCTCTGTGCTGAGTGGAGCTCCATCCCATGACCCTGGGATCATGACCTGAGCCAAAATCAAGGGTTGGATGCTCAACTGATTGAGCCACCCACGTGCCCCCAAAATCCTTTGTTTTATATCTAAAATTAAAGTATGGGATGGGAAAGCAGGAAGAAATAATTCCTTTAGTGGGAAAGTAGATATCCTGTGATAAACATTTGTAGGGATTTTTCCAGCTGCTTTTTCTTTTTTCTTTTTTCTTTTTTTAGTATATGTGTGGCCAAAGCAAGCACTTTATCTGCTTTTTTGAATCCTAACAGTTTGGTGGTTTTTGCATGTATTTTTATATTTTTACTGCTGCTGTCATTAACCACTTATCTTTCTCTTCATCCCTTCATAACGTACATTTCCATTTATTCTCCATTGCAGTCAGTTCACTAGTCATTATGCCAGATGACCTCTGAAAGTAACCCTAAATGGATGTGTAAACATGATACGTGAATAGAAGTGGATCTGTCTGATATTTCTTTCGTACACAAAGTTTTCTTCAAAGCAATGACTAAAGCTTTTTGCCCTTTTCAAACCCTCCAATCCTCAGGAAGTTATTTTCGGTGAAGTGGTGAGAAGGAAAGAGTTCAAATAGGATTGATTTAATAGAGCTATGATGTGAAAAATCTTGCAACACGCTGTCTGCCTGAAATGGCCAATCATGGAAGCATTAAAATCAGAGCTGGGAAGTAAGCTGAGGCATCCCAAAGAGGCACCCAAATTAAAGAATGACAGCAGCTTGCCATTCCTGTGTGGAGAAATACAAGTATTATAGGATGAGAAATAGCCAAAGGAACATTTGAAGCAGTTATCATCTGTGAGCTACAAACAGCTTTAGCTACAAATTTAGTGCAAGAAAATTTCCCTCCTCCTCCCACTCCCCACCAATGACCCAAGAAATTAAAAGAAAACCTTCATATTTCTTTTGCTCATCTGTCTACTTTCCTCCATGGGATCTATTCTCTCTTACTTACTGATAATTTATTCCTATCATCACAAAACTCTACTGTCTTTCATACTTTAATGGTGTATTTGGTTTCTTTCTTTTTTGCTATTAACTACTCTCAAAGAGTATTGTTCATCTATGAGTTCTTTAAAGCTGCCTATCAGGGCATGACAAATGTAGCCTCAGGGCAGGGGCTTTCTAAGAGATTACTGCCTAAGAAGTATGGCAATGATGGCAGCAAACATATGGGATTGCAGATTGCTGTAATAGAATGTAGGATAACTAGGTAAAATATGAGTAATGAGTCCTGCTAGAATTGTGGGAGTCGAAGTACTGAATCTTTGAGTGGTTGCCCCTTTCCCAAGGTCATTAAGCCCAATAAGCAAATCTAGAAACTTAATTATCAGTGGTATGACATGCATTCATGAAATGTGTAGGGAATTCCAATTATCAGAATTCCAATTAAAATAATATATTATTACAAATTTGTGTATGAGTGTGTGTATGCAAACGAAGGGAATGTCTTTAAGCATGAAGAAGAAAATAAATGTATGCAATGCTATCACTTGGAGAGAACTACAGCTTTTATGATGTCTAGCTTTCCAACCTATGTACACATAAGTATGTATTCTTCAAAATAAGGTATCATAATATGCACTTTGATTTGTAACCTTTTTTGTCTGGAGTAAATTGAGAAATGAAGGAAGGAACTTGAGGAAGCATGTACACAGATCTTTTAAGAAGTTCCTCTGTGACTGAAGCCAGGGAAGAGGTTGGAAGGAGAGCAAATAACTAAAGGATTAGTGTATATGAGATGGTGAGAATGAATGGGATCTGCAGAAACTATGGAGCCGGACTTGATGGAGTGAAGGCCATTCTTTGTTGTAATGAGGAAGAAGAGGGCCATGGACGCAGCTGGTTTGTTAACAGAAAAAGTGATCAGAAAATGAGGAAAGTCAATGTTGGTGACTTGTCCTTGTTTTTTCTAAGGAAGCCCAAGGGAAAATCTTCCATTAATTTAAAATGAAAAAGGGGTATGTAGGGGTGTTGAGGCAAGAATAGAATGTATGAAAGTTTTCTGGGTGAACAAAAGAGTGACTTTTCTAGTACACTATGGTGGGATTGCCAGACATTATTGAGGTCCTGGTTAAAGTTCATGATCATGCAACTAAAATAAGGAAGTTGGCTTTGTTGTGTAGCTTTTGCAGGAATGTTTGGCTATTTAGATGAAAGTACAGGAATACCTCAGAGACATTGAAGGTTTGGTTCCAGACCACTGCAATAAAGTGAATATTACAATAAAATGAGTTTGGTGACTTCTTTGATTTCCCAGTGCATATAAATTATGTTTATTTATACTATTTTGTACTCTATTAAGTGTGCAACAGCATTATTAAAACATAATGTACATATGTTAGTTAAAAAAAACACTTTATTGCTAAAAAACGTTAACCATCATCTGAGTTTTCAGTGAGTCATAATCTTTCTGCTGGTGGAGGGTCTTGCCTTGATGTTGATGGCTGCTAACTGATCATGATAGTGGTTGTTAAAGGTTGAGATGGCTGTGACAATTTCTAAAATAAGACAAAATGATTTTTAAAATCAGACTTTTAAAAAATTTTATTTATTTAATTTTGAGAGAGAGAGGGAGGGAGGGGCAGGGAGAAAGGAAGACAGAGGATCTGAAGCAGGCTCCATGGAACAGCAGAGCACCCAATGCAGGCCTCTAACCCATGAACTTTAAGATCATGACCTGAGCCTAAGGCAGATGCTTAACTGACTGAGCCACCCAGGTTCCTCTAAAAATGACTTTTAAAATAAAACAACAATGAAAAAAATAAAGTAACAATGAATTTTGCCACATCAATTGACTCGTTCATGAATGATTTCTTGGAACCATGTGATAACGTTTGATAACATTTTACCCATAAGCAGAGCTTTTTTTCAAAATTAGACTCAGTCTTAAAAAAACTTTCTGCTGTTTTATCAGGTAAGTTTATGTCATATTCTAAGTCCTTTGTTGTCATTTCAACTATCTTCACAGCATGGAAATCAAGAGTAGACTCCATCTCAAGAAACCATCTTTGCCCATTCATAAGAAGCAACTGCTCATCCATTCAAGTTTTATCATTAGATGGCAGCCCTTCAGTCCCATCTTAAGGCTCCACTTCTGACTCTAGTTCTCTTGCTATTTTCTACCACATCTGCAGTTACTTTCTCCTCTGAAGTCTTGAACCCTCAGAATCATTCATGAGAGTTGGAATCACCTTCTTTCAAATGCCTGTTAATGTTATATTTTGCCCTCTTCCCACAAATCATGAATGTTCTTAATGGCATCTAGAATAGTGACTCCTTTCCAGAGGTTTTCAATGCACTTTGCCCATATCCATCAGAAGAATTGCTATCCATGGCAGCTATATTTTATTAAATGGATTTCTTCAATAATAAAAAGACTTGAAAGTCCAAATGACTCTTTGATCCATGGGCTGCAGAATGGATGTCGTGTTAGCAGGCACGAAAACAGCATTAATCATGTTGTCCATCTCCAATAGAGCTCTTATGTCATGAGGTATGTTGTCAATGAGGAGTGATATTTTGAAAGGAATTTTTTTTTTAACCTCAACAGTAGCTTTCAATAAACCGTGTTGCTATGAACAGATGTGTTGTCATCCAGGCTTTATTGTCCCATTTACAGAGCTGAGGAAGAATAGATAGTTCTTAAGAACTATAGCATTTTCAGAATGGTAACTGAGTATTAGCTTCAACTTCAAGTCACCAGCCAATTAGCCCCTCAACCAGAGGGTCAGACTGTCCTTTAAAGCTTTGAAGCTAGGCATTGACTTTTCCTCTCTAGCTATGAAAGTCCTAGATGGCATCCTTTTCCAATAGAAGACTATTTCATCTACAGTGAAAATATATTATTTAATTAACCACCTTCATTAAATATCTTAGCTAGATCTTCTGGATAACTTGGCTGCAGCTTCTACATCAGTACTTGCTGTTTCACCTCACTATTGTGTTATGGAGATGGCTTCTTTTCTTAAATCTCATGAGCCAACTTCTGCTAGCTTCCAACTTGTCTTCTGTAGCTTCTTTACTTATCTCAGCCCTCACAGAATTGAAGAGAATCAAGGCATTGCCCTGAATTAGGGTTTGACTTAAGGAAATATTGTGACTGGTTTGATCTTTATCCAGGTGACTAAAATGTTCTCCATATCAGCAATAAGGCTGTTTTTCTCTTTTTTGTTTGTTTATTTTTGTTTTTATCATTCTTGTGTTTACTGGAGTAGTACTTTTAATTTCCTTCAAGAAATTTCCCTTTGCACTCATAATTTAGCTAACTGTTTGGTGCAGGAGGCCTAACTTTCAGCCTATCTCTGCTTCTAACATGGATTCCTCACAAAGCTTAATAATTTCTAGCTTTCAATTTAAAATGAAAGACTTGTGACTCTTCACTTGAACACTTAGAGGCCACTGTAGGGTGATTAATTGGTCTAATTTCAGTATTTTTGAGTCTCAGGAAATAGGAAGGCTCAAGGAGAAGAAGAGAGATGGGGAAATGGCTGTCAGTGGAGCAATCAGAATACATAACATTTATCAATAAAGTTAACTGTCTTATACGGTCATAGTTTGTGGTACCCCAAAACACTTACAGTTAATATAATGAATGTAATGAAAAAGTTTGAGATACTGTGAAAATTACCAAAATGTGACAGAGACATGAAGTGATCAAATGATGTTGGAAAAATAGCACCAATAAATTTGTTCAATTCAGGGTTGCCACAACTCTTCACTTTGTAAAAAACATATTATCTATGAAGTGTGGGATAAAGCAAAGCACAATAAAATGAGGTACACCTGTACATGAAAGGTTAATGTTATGATTCTCTCAGAGTTGGTGTTTTCCCAGGTGACTATAAGACTGTAACAGAGGTAGCCCAGAGCATTTGCAAGGGAGTTTAATAATCACAGAAAAGCAAGAAAGTGGAGACAAGTGAGGATAAATGGCATATTTTTGAAATCAAAGAATTGTGGCAGTAGGAGTACCAGAGAAAATTGGCGTGTGTGTGGATATTTAGAGAAAATAGTCAAATAGGATGTTTACAACTGAGTTCCTGGTAAGCACATGGTACACAGTGTGCCCTTGACCATGTACTTGAGTTGATGGGAGGTAGTGGGGGAAAATGAAGACTTGAAGGAAAAGAGAAGCAAATTGAATGATTCATTAATGTGGACACTGAATTCACTGTGAATAATGGCAACAGTTGTGGTAGAGAGGAGCTGTGTGGTAAAGTTTTTGAGGAAATAAAGGAAGCAACAAGGAGGTAAGGAGGTACGTGTAGTGAGTAGGGTAGACTGTGATTTATCAAGATGGTATACATTTTAGAGGAGTAGTGGTTTTTGTAAGGGGAAGGGGTCTAATAGTCTGGAAGCCACAAGGGGAAGCAAGGAGGACACTAACCTCACTTTCTGGCTCTGAGGTAATAGTGTATGTAAGACAGAATATGGTTCCTACTTGAAAAAAGTTAGAGAAGAAAAGTTCTCAGAGAATTAGGTCTCAGCTAAGGTAAGAAGGTGAAGGAGATGTTCTGAGAAATTAATAAGAAAGGAGCTTGGGGAGGTGAAGAGTGGGGATTAAGTTTAAATAGCAGATGAACAAACAAATGTGGACATGAGACATGTTAAAACAACTGGCCAGAGAGATCTAGGTTAGTGGTGATGAGGGAGGCAAATAAGAAGGAACGGACATTGGTGGGTAGTCCTGATGGGTCTGAGAGGAGTATTCACGGGACTATGACTGTCTGAGGGTTAGTCAGGCACACAATAGTGTGTTAGACATCACACTGTCTCAGTGTGATGGAACTTCTTAGGCCTTAGAGTCCTGAAGGAACGGAAAGGGCTAAGCCAAAGCAGCTTCACACCATATTTTTTATATATGGACTTCCTCATAAGGTTTTGTTTGAAGGAAGTGCCATATGGCTTTAAAATTTTTTTAAGCTACAGTCATAGGCCATCCCTCATCAAGACTAATTTAGACAAATCCCTGGGTAATCAAGCAAAGGACAGATGAACTTTTTTTTTTCCCTCCCATCTTCCCTTTCACACTGAAATGGTAGATTTGATCATAATTGGGTCTGTGGGTGAGAATTAGAGCCAAGGAATAAAAAAAAATGTCAGGAGACAGGCAGTCGTGTTGAATACGCAGAGAGTTTTGACTTTGTTTTTCTTGTCAGACAAGATGTTGGATCTCTTGTCAGGGAAGAGTATGGCAAACTGTGGACAACGCTATCCATTAGGGAAGATTTATACACATCACTTTCCATCCCAGGCTGAAAAGAGGGCTGAGAGCCAGGACAGACATGTCTTAATGGTACCGATTCACAAGTTAAGTTGAAATATGCCCCATTGCCCTCCCTCTCCACTCTGTTCAGCAGAAGACAGCAGCTTCACTAGCTAACATTTCATTCAGTGGATAAAGTTTAGGCAGTACGATAGGGCATTTTATTTTTCCCTAGACTACTTATTTTCCATCATAGAGACTTTGCTGTCAGGGATACCAGGTCTCTTAGCCACTCTCAACTTTCTTTTCCTCCTCCTCCTCCTCCTCCTCCTCCTCCTCCTTCTTCTTCTTCTTTTTTCAAATCTAAAGTAACAACATCTGGATAATTAGAATGATTAGCGTTCGTTTATAGCTAGAATTCTTGAACATTTATGTTGGCTGAGGTAATAGAATTTCCCCTCACATAACAGCAATGCTCAGAATTATAATGTGCATATTAGGAGAACTCAGTTTTTCCTTTGGGGCAAAAATCCAAGCTATCTTAGAGCCTAGATGAAAAGCAGTGATTTCCTAAACGAACACCTGTCAGAGAAGTTTCTCTTTGAAAAGTTTTCTATAAATTACTTGAGTTATTATCACTGTGCTTACTTGATCACAACACTTAGCTTACCATGTTAAGCATAATTTTGATGTTCCCTCCTTATCCTTTCTATTGGGCTGACTTCTCCATACCCTTCAGTACTTTCTCAGAAAAGACTTCCATGATAACCTGTAGACCAGGTTATGTGCTGTTTTCATTTGGACCCAGAACACTCTATTTTCTTTTCCTTTATTATCACGTATACGATTCTTTGTTACTGCTTATTTAGTTATCTGTATCTGAACGTGTATGAGGGAGGAGCACGTATCTTGTTCATTTTTACATTCCCAGTAGCTAACACAGATCCTGTCTCAAATATATACTTAATAAATATTTATTGAATAAATAAATATCACATTTTGGAATTTGGGGATTTAGTGTTTATAAGAATGCATGTTGAAACTGTGTATGAAGTTACTTGAAATTATACCATCTCACCTTCAACAAGGTCATTTATTTTAATTTATTTTCTAACTCTAGGTTAATTTCGGTGCCAGATATTCAGAGGATATTCAGTGGTTGTTGATGGAACAGTAGTAGGTAGCCACAATTTGGAAAGGTCAATTCTGGAAAAGAAATCAGATGATACTGTTCTTTTGGAAGTATAACCTGTCTCCATGTTTATAAGAAAGTATATCAGAATTCTACTTCTAGTTCCTTGACCTCCATCCTCTTTCTTCCTCCATTGTGTCTGAGGAAACTAGATTTTGCTCAAGAAACTATTTTTTACCTTTTTTCTGTTTCATGCGGTGCTTGGTGAATATTTCTGAAGATTGATTTTAATCAAAAAAGGGTACATTTAGGGGTGCCTGGGTGGCTTAGTTGGTTAAGCATCTGACTCTTGATTTCAGTTCAGGTCATATTCTCGCTGTTTGTGGGTTTGAGCCTGTGTCAGGCTCTGGGCTGACAGCAGGGAGCCTGCTTGGGATTCTCTCTCTCTCCCTCTCTCTCTCTCTCTCTCTGCTCCTCCTCCACTCTGTCTCTCTCAAACACAAAATAAATAAACATTAAATTTTTTTTGAATAAAGGATACATTTCTTTAGGAAATAGACCACTTTCCCAACTTCCATAAGCTATATGCTGAACTTGAAGCCAGAATCTCATGCTCAGGAAATGAAATCTTCTACCATTGTGCCAAAGGACAAATCAAAACATGTATTCCTTTTTTTTAAAATTTTTTAAATATTTATTTTATTTTATTTCTTTTTAATATTTTTATTTGTTTTTGAGAGAGACGGAGACAGAGTGAGTAGGAGAGGGGCAGAGAGAAAGAGAGAGAGACACAGAATCAGAAGCAGGCTCCAGGCTGTCAGCACAGGGGCTGATGCAGGACTCAAACCCACAGGCTGTGAGATCATGACCCAAGCCGAGGTCAGACATCTCCCTAACTGAGCTACCCAGACACCCCTATTTTATTTTTTTAAAGACAGAGAGTGTGAGCAGGAGAGGGGAAGAGAGAGAAAGAGACACAGAATCCAAAGCAGGCTCCAGGCTCTGAGCTGTCACCACAGAGCCTGATGCAGGGCTCAAACCCACGAACGCAAGATGATAACATGAGCAAAAGCTAGATGCTCAACCGAGAGCCGCCCAATCACCCCAAAACATGTATTCCTTGTGGGTGCAAGGCAGTTGTTTTACCTACGGTGCCAGAATTGTAAGTCATGTGATAATCGAGGTTTTACATAAGAGAGCTGACTGACATAAAATCCAGATAGTCATCATAAAATCAGATTTCTATGCAAATAACTCTGTGGGAATCAGATTATCAGGTAATGAAAGGAACAGGCAAACAGGTCAGATTTTTAAAAAGGAAAAACAAAGATGCAAAGGTCTTGCCATCAACTGAAGGAGAGCCTTCACCTGCCTTCCTCTGTAGGGTAAAGCCCATAGTTACAGCTGAATCACGGTTTGGGTAACATATAAAGTTGCCACACCCTGGCACTTACCATCTAACCATTTGTCTTACAGAATCTATCCAGAGAAGAATATACCTGATGTAATAATTCATTTGATGTTAAGTCCAGAACAGATTTTGGTAATTTCAAAATATCACTGAGTATTTTAAATTTAATTTGGCCAATGAAACTATATTTTGGATTTTATATCCTCTTGGGAGCTACATTACTCTCATTTTAACATTTATTGAGGGCCTACTATCTACTGAGTACTGCAGTCTCTACTGGCTGTGGTACCCTTGCCCTCAAACCTGTATGCTAGGAGAATGAGTTATGTAGTCAGTAATTCAGTATAGTATATAAGAGAACATGGAGTTACATTACTAACACCCGGTCTAAAGCTTCAGAACAGGCTGCTTGAGCGTAGTGCCTACACTAACTTTTTAAAAGGATGTATATGAGCCAGCTTTGTGTGGAAGACGGGGAAGATCTTCTAGGTAGAGAGAATTTTATGAACAGGTTATGGGGGGGGGGCGTGTAGGGGTGTGTGTGTGTGTGTGTGTGTGTGTGTGTGTGTGTATATGAGTGAGTATAGGTTGATTAAACGCCTCTCCAAAGACTATATAGAAAAGGAAATGGTGAGTTAATCAAGGCTTTGATTATGAAAGATCTTTTATGCTATATTAATGGATTTGGAATTTATCCTGAGACAATGATTTTAAGCATGAAGAATGTGATGTCAAATCTTTGTTCAGGTGACTTTAAGGAGTAGATATTTGAAGAAAACAAGGCAATGCAGAATAGTAGTTTAATAAATAATCTGTGTCAGAGCTACACCTAAAGTGGAGTTTTAAAAGAGGAGCAGGGGAGGGAGGAATATTTTGCCACCAATAATGCAATTCTTCTGCCATTATTGCTCAGAGACTTATTGCCATTATTGCTCAGAGACTTATTAAAAGAAGTTTAAAAAAAAGAGAGATAAATTGTTGAAAATACTGAATACCAGATAAATGATGGGTTCTTAAAATAACTTAAGTATTTGAAGGATCAGCCATGAGATAAAAATGAGAATCAGGCCAAGAATAAATTGTAACCTGAACTGAGACAGATCAGCTTGGATCTATATGTAAGGAAATATTTGAAGGTGGAGTAGAGGGTTTTTTTAATTGTTGTTGTTTTTTTTTTTTTTTCTTTTCATGAACTGAGTCCTTTGAAAGCTTCAGTTGACAGCTGTCTGCCTAAGAGCAGCTACAAAACAACCTCTAATATTCCTATGGTATCAGCCTACACATATTGTAATGTGAGATTAACACTGCTAATTTAGATACATAGAATTCCAGAAGAAAGAAATTTACGTTTTCTTTAGCACTTAAAGATGGTTTTCATATTATATCTTTCAGCATTTCTGATGAAACTCCAGCTCGCTTTCTCAATAGTTGTTCATTTCAATTCAGTGTGTTTTTTTTCACTCTGATAACTTAAAATTTTTCCCTTTTTCTTTTGTTTTCAGTAAAGTTATTAGCATGTTGCTATGCTCTGCCCAGGTGTTGTTTTCTTTTTCTTTATCCTTCTTGGGATTTGCATTGCTCCTTGAATCAGTGTCCTGATGTCTTTGATCTTATTTGAAATAATGCTTTTTTAAAAAATTAATTTATTTATTTTGAGAGAGAGACAGAGAGAAAGCTGATGAGGGAGAGGCAGAGATAGAGGGAGAGAGAGAATCCCAAGCAGGCTCTGCACCAACAGTGCAGAGCTAGAAATCATGAACCGCGAGAACACGACCTGAGCCAAAATCAAGAGTCAGATGTTTAACCAACTGACTGAGCCACCCAGGCACCCAAATATTTTTCATTGAATTTATGATTTGAGTTATTGCATTTTTTAGTTCTAGAATTCCTATTTCCTAATTTCTTAAAAATTCTAGTTCACAGGTAAAATTCCTCATCTTGTCATCTATTTTCTAAGTATATTAGTCATGGTTATTTTAAGTCCTTGTCTGACCACTCCGATATTACTTTTCCATCTGTAGGTCTCTTTCTATTGGCTTTTTTTCCTTCTTGGTTTTGATATTTTCTTCCCATTTCCTGACATAACTGGTAAGTTTTAATTGAATGTCAGACACTGTACACGGTAAATTTTGGAGGCTCTGGATGAAATAAGAAAAAAGTTTTATCTTCCTCCAGAGAAAATTTAATTTTCCTCTGGAAGGCAGTTAGATTAGCATTTCTTAACCTTTGAAAACTATTTCCTTACTAATGAGACATTTTATTTCTTAATCACCTAACCATGAAATTGTAAAAACACCTATATACTGTGTCTCTGGTTCTGAATGTCTGTATATCTGTTATTTTGTTGTTGTTTTGTTTTTTTACACAAAATGACTAAATATAAGGATTTCTATTTTTTATTCAATACAGGACTAAGAATGACTAAATAAAAATGTTGAGAGTTGAAATTAAAAAGTTATTAGCATTTAACTTTACAATTGTGTTTGCAACTTTTAGTGTATTAAATTACAAATGCAAATTAGCAAGTTATATAAATATATAATAATATCAGTAATATAATCACATTTAAAATATCATTTAAAACTATTATTTCACTACTAAAACAATTGAAGACATTAAATTAATTTCTTAAAATTATTGTTAGTGAATTTAATTTTTAACATTTTGCATGAAATGAAAAAATAACCTAAGTATCTCCCAGATATCCAGGCATTTATTCAGATACTTTTGACATTTGTTCTGTTTTTGTTTTTGTTTTTGAACCCTCAATCAAGAGAAAATCCTTCAGTTACAACCATCTACTCACCATAATTTTGTAGCATTGATCTTGCATACATTTTGTGTATCTTCTGTAAATTCATTGTCAGTGAGTTCACAGAACTCAATGCTCATAGGATACCCAAAAAACCCCAATGACAGAAATTAAATAAGGGAGAGTTGGGTAGAGTTGAGTTTTAGAGGGCAATGAGCTAACATCTAAGGATTTGCTCTTACCACTTAAGGACCAATCTTTACTCCCTTGGAAACAATGTTACCTCCGTTGAGTTGAGAATGCATGGATTAGGGAGTGATCATCTTGTTCCAATAAAGCATTGATTTGATAGGCTAATTTACAGTTGTTATGAGAGCCTATCTCTGAGGAGATTTCTGCTCATTCCTAGGCTATACACTTTCAGAGCTCATAACAAAAAGTCTGGGGTGTTTACCACTGATCTCTCTTGACTGTCCCACAACTCCCAAGTTTTGTCTTCTCATTATCTTGAGACTATGAAAAACTCTGTTTAGCTTTGTAACTTCTTAGTTGCCATTTTGTTTTTGGCTTCTGGGTCTCTTGCCTCCTATAATTTAGGAATATTCAAATGTATCAGGATAGAAGTTGCATATAAAGAAAGATTCATTTCTTTGTAGTTTTCTTTTCTTTAGTCTCAACCCTCTGATACCCTGACTGCCTTGCTAATTCTGAACTTTATTTCCCATCTCCTTAGTCTCTTGAGCCTTTCGAAAGTTGTGAGCTCCTACTTTATGCATTCATACTCAATCCTGCATAGTTTACAAAGTTGGAAGGTGCCTTAAGGGGGAAAAGCAGTGGAGAAAGTTGGATTCATCTCAGTGTGTTTTCCTTCTCAAGATCTTGGATCATTAAATTATGGCTGCATTGGTTGCTCTCTGATCCATTCATACACTTTTTGTATTTTATCCAGCTTTTATAGTGGTTCACAGTGGGAGAGTTCATCTTTTACAAGCTACTTTATCATAGCTGGAAGCAGAAGTCTCAATCCAATGGTATGGATTAGCTGGAGGTTTGATTAGCTTTTGGCGGAGGAGACTGAGAAGAGCTCAAGGCTGGATAGACAGATGTATCAACAAAGGTTGAATGTTGAGGTGACCGTTATAATTTGTAAGTTTATTTTCTCAAAAGATGAGCCTCAAGTATTTTTCATGGGGTTAATCATATGCTGCATTTTAAGAGAAATCAATGGGGAAGTGGAATTAATGTTAAAATGTTTTCTTGATAAACACCTTTAAAAATGTATTGAGTATATGAAATGAGAATTTTGTTTTGTTTTTGTTTTTTTGTTATTTTTTATTTTTGTTTTTTTGTTTTGTTTTGTTTTGTTTCGTTTTTGGTTTTGTCAGAGTGATTGCTCTATTTTCATAGCCAACACTGGAAGGCTACAGCTTTTTTGAGTGGAACACTGAGAAATCATGTGTTTATATCTGATCTTTTTTTCTAATAATTTGGGATAGGCTCCACACTAAAACCTTTTTAATTCTACTATTTATTAGTTGCTTTCTTCTTTTCCTTTATGCCTCTCGTCTAATTTTCTGTCAGTAACCATAAATGGAAGGCTTCTTTTATTTAATTTTACCCATCTCTATCCACAGCTGACATACAGTATTGAACTGTTGCTCAAGTTCTTCTCAGATGCTATTATAAAACCATTTCATCTCTTTACTTCCTAATACTGTCTTTCTTTCAGCTTATTTTAAAGAAGATGGTAGAATGTTTTCCTGGTCACTCATAAAGGTTTAATGGTGTTGCCTTCTCTTTGAGGCCTGTTTATAGTACCTAATTTCACTGATAAAATGTGATAAAAATGTATGTTGTTATGAAAGTCATTGAGAATAGCTTTTGCTGTTGCTTTGGTTTGTAGTTTCCTGTGAAATAAGTTAAGAATCCAACTTACTTTCTTAGTGCTTTGGTACTTTTAAGTAGTTAATGTCTATGTGTATGTCTAATTAAAATATTTAGATTTTATATATTAATATAATTTTATATATTAATAGTTTTATTATTTAAATAAACCCAGAGATGATAGGACTTTTCTCCAGCTTCTTTACTAAATAGGTTTAGGGTTTTTGTTTATCCGTTCAAAGTTATAAATTAAGCAATTCCTCTGCTTTAATAGTTTCTGAGCTAGTGGAGTGAACATAGTAACAAAGGTTTTGCTTTTAGATTAAGGAACACCAAAGACCTATCTGGAGAAATTGGACAAAGCTACAAAAAGGAGGCAGGATGTAAGAGAAACAGATTAAGAAGAAAAGTAGGCAATCAATGAAGAGAGGGATTTTTAACAAATGCAGAAGTGCTAGGGCTGTTTTAAAGACTTATTTTCTCCTAGTTCTTGGAAAAAATAGACCAGCTTCTACTCCTGTCCCTTCTGCCTGCTCAGCCTCTTAGAATATAGATTCCTGTGGGAAAATGATGAATACTATGGACTGAATATTTGAGTCTGCAGAAAATTTAAATGTTGGAGTCATAATCCCCAACATGACTGTATTTGAAGGTAATGGGAGGTATTGAGGTCATGCGGATGGTGCCCTCATGAATAGGATCAGTACCCTGATAAGAAGAGACATGAGAGAAATGATCTCTTCCATGGCCATGTGAGGGTATGGCGAGAAGACAGCCATTTGCAAACTAGGAATTGAATGCTCACCAGACACCAGATCTACCAGTACCTTGATCTTGGACTTCCCAGCCTTCAGAACAGTGAGAAATAAATGTTTAATGTTTAAGTCACCTGTTCTGTGGTGCTCATTGTATTTGCTAGAGATGAGTAAGAAAGTGAGCAGCAACAAAGGACATCCTTACAAATAGAGAAAGAGAAAAGAAACCAAAGGAACAATTGGCTCCAGGAGATTGTTGTTGATCCTTCTAAGGTTCTGGGAATAAAATGGGCTGGGTCACCCATCTTGTGAAATGTCCATTCCCCTAAATCACAATCGTATTAAAACGTTTTTTTGTTTGAGGAAAGTGGGGGGGGGGTGTGAGGAGATACTGGTAGAAACTGGGTCAAATTCTTTGTCAATGAAGATTTTCCAGCTCTTATCATTGGCATTGCTTTGCTATATATATCCCAGCAATTTGAACCTCAACGTCCATTTTTAGTATAGAACAGCAGTCATTTACATAATTCTGTGACATTGTGAGAGAAGGAAGGAAAGAAACTGACTATTCATACTTTTTTTTTACTTTAATCATAATTAACAGGTGATCTAAATTTCTATACATGCAATAAAACCATAGAATTTTTAAAATGCAAATGCTTACAGTCATTCAAATTAGTAGAGATGCACAGAACTTTGTTCCCTAGAATATCAGAACAATGATAATTTAATTTCTAATTGGAATTGAGAATTTCTAACGTGGTGTCATTTGTGTTCCCCATTCATTTAGATTACAAGTATGCTCCACTGTTAGCATCATTTTTGCTTGGATAGTAGAGAGTGTCACAAAAATTGTCTTCTATTTACTTCCATTTAATGTATTTCTAAGATGGACCCAATATTAGACCCTAGAATTTAGTCTAGATTTTTAAGTTAGTGACAAACCTGAGTTTTACAATTGACTTCTTAATATCTAGCTCTCTGATACAAGCTGAAACTTCAGATACAAAGTATCTGATAATTATTTATATTCATTCAGGACAGAATATTTCTGAAAGACATTGGTCCTTCTAATACCATTTTCCATTACCATATATGAAACAAAGCCTCCAAAACTGTTTCTCTCTAGAACTGTAGTGTCAAAAAGAAGTGCTTTATGTCACATTTTTCATTCCTTTCCCTAACCAAGTCTTCCCTTGAGGGGAGAAATGCCCTCTCATGTGCCCCTCTGATAATTTGGAAGGACTTGTTATAAAACCCTAACAGTTTATTGTCCTTTCTTGTTTTGGAGTCTGTTTACCACCCTTGTCGCAAGTGTATGTTCTTTGTAGGCAGGGACTACCTTGCATTCATCACAGTGGTATCTAGTGGGTACTGTGATTAGAACTCAATAAACCATTCCTCTGTACCCTTTCTCCTCATCCAGAATCTTTCTTGAGCAGAGGTTTGAAGCAAACTGAACTACACAAATGGAGGCAAAGTACAGATAAAATATGTCTCCAGGTCAAAAGTCAATGTATAAACCATTTTTAAAAACAGTGTTTTACACCCTTCCTTTTTGATGGAGAGAAAGGATGAGAATGTGAGAAGTACCAGTTGGATCTTCCAGTTCTAGTAGCTTCCAAATTTGTAATCTCCCCTGGGAAGCCATGCATCTCAAACATTTCTGGAATGTTTGGAAAATGACAGAGTTTATATGAAAGACCATGTGGTCAACGTTTTGGGAGAGGGCTGTAGTGCCAAAAGAAGATGTTATCTTAAAATGATAGATACAGGGACGCTTGGGTGGCTTAGTCGGTTGAGCATCTGACTCTTGATTTGGGCTCAGGTCATGATCTCATGGTTTGTGAGTTAGAGCCCTGTGTTGGGCTCTGTGCTGACAGTGTGAAGCCTGCATGGTATTCTCTCTCTCCCTCTTTCTGCTCTACCATACTCTCTCTCTCTCAAAATAAATTAATAAACTTAAAAAAGGATATATATATATACATATGTATATATGTATATATATATACAATCATTTCTCTGATTAGAACAACTTTATTTCCTTCTTTAGAATTAAGTATAATGCTCACTTCCTGTTGAGGCTTCATGACTATTCCCGGGTTGCAATCCCAAGCTTAAAAGCTAGAGGATTTTTATATGAGTGAGTCTTCCATTTCTCTACAAGGTTTTATATATACAATAAGAGTAATTAAAATGCCTTTCTAGGGGCGCCTGGGTGGCTCAGTCGGTTAAGCGGCCAACTTCAGCTCAGGTCATGATTTCACGGTCCGTGAGTTCGAGCCCCGCGTCGGGCTCTGTGCTGACAGCTCAGAGCCTGGAGCCTGTTTCAGATTCTGTGTCTCCCTCTCTCTGACCCTCCCCCATCCATGCTCTGTCTCTCTCTGTCTCAAAAATAAATAAACGTTAAAAAAATTAAAAAAATAAAATAAAATGCCTTTCTAATCATGTATGAATAATGAAGAAAATGTGTCACACAAGTAATCCACGTGAGGCATTTCAACAGTCTTAGCAGACTGAGTAAACAGAAACTGATATTATTTATTTATGCTAAGACGTGTAAGTCTGTACAAAGCATACAATCTGGTGTTAATTGTAGGCCAACATCTGAACAGATTAGATGAATCTAAGAGAAGGACTCTTAGGAGGAAGAGTAGCGAGCAGAGTACTCCACACTGACTCCACACTGTGGTGCCCACAGTTCTGAATAGCTTTTCTTGAGACCTTCCACGATTTTCTTCTCCATCACCAATTTATTATCCCCTCCTGCAATCTACTTCATTTTTATTTTATTTTAACTTTAGTTTATTTTAAACTTCATTTAAGTTTTCAGATTATTTTCTCCTTTCCATCACCTCACATTTGGGTTCCCATTTCTTTATACTTGTCTGTTATTGCCCCTCCATTTTATTCTTTTATTTCTCTTCCTCAGTCACTGAACTGATTCTCCTCTGTGGCTCGCCTGTACTATGGCCAATTTTAAGATTGTGTCACAATCCACGAGCAAATACATTTCCAGCAACTCTTTTTTTTCCAGAAATCAGAGAAGCAGCAGGACCCAAAAGAAATCTTTTGGGGCTTGATCCATCATCTTTCCTCCATATTGCTATGCTTTGGTGGTGTGGCTTCTTCACATCCTGGTGGAAAGTCCTGTGTTTCTGCAGTGCTGGCTTAGAAATAACAAGACTGAGCTCCCTATACATTCCACTTAAACACTTTTAAAAGAGAAGCTAGATATTCATCAATGGCTTTTTCAGGACCTCTAAAACTGCATTCTGTTTCAGAATAGCTGCTTAAATATCAACTTGGAAATGCCAGACCTTTCCTAAGGACACAATGGTGAGAGATTCCACAGCAGAACAAGACAGCAATACATCTTCAATCATGCTACTTTAAAAAAGTAAATCATGCTTTATGAATCTAAACTTAGCCTTTCCAAATACATGTGTCTGCCGATACTGGTGATTAATAGATGACACTGAAGCTTGGCACCACGGGGCCTGATTAATGGCAGTGACATCATGACTTTTAAATATGCTATTAATGCCAGGGCCTATGACACATGCAAATGTGACATGTGGATTTTCATGGCATTTGCATAGATACAGAAAAAAAAGTTGAAAAGTGACCTTTCCCCCTAGATTAATCACTGATTTGTAAGGCATCGTCTGAGGACAGTGAACCCCACCTCTCCTGCCTTCTTTGGGGGATGATCTTAAGTTGCTCAAGTGGTGTTGGAGTGACTTCTTTTCTCCACCCTTAGGCTGATTGTAGTGCACAAATTTATCTACAGGATTCCAAACCTTGGATACCCTCCTAGAAATTTAGTATCCTAGGAATCTGAGTGCTTCTACTAAGGAAAATTAAGTCAAACTGACTTTGAGTTTTTTCTAGCCCCTTGTGTTTTTTCACCCTCACCTTCTCCAGAGAAGAAAGGGAAAATAGAGGGGAACATTATTACCTCCATATTATGACTGATTACTTCTTCTTACTGAGTTTTGGGGTACAGATCCTTTCTTAATTTTTTTTTAATGTTTCTTCATTTTTGAGAGGAGGAGGTAGGGTCAGAGAGAGAGGGAGACAGAGGATGCAAGGTGGGCTCTGCCCTGACAGCAAAGAATGCTATTGTAGGGTTTGGATTCATGAACCATGAACTTCGGCTGAGCCGAAGTTGGATGCTTAACCAACTAGTCACCGAGGTGCCTTTGGGCATGGATTCTTAACGCTGTACACTTACGGGATGTGAACTTAGCTGTTAATAGGATTCCTTACTGGGGAACCCAAGATTGCGTTTCAAGGGTTCCTTCCCCCATCATATATATAATCACACAGTGGTCACCATCCTGCAGCCTTCCATTATATCTCATTCTGGAATGGATGGAATCTACCCTACATAAAGTTCCCGGAAATGACAGCAGAGAACAGTGATGGCATTTGCAAAGGAATGCTCAACAACTTTTAAATTCTCAGTGTGACCTATTGGAAGACCATCTATCCAAGGATTTTTGATATCCTCCTCAGGTTGAGGAGGATGTATCAAGCATTCAAGAAAGATCAAGGCAGTTGTAAAACAGAGCTATAGAAAACATTAAAAACGGGAACAGATTGGAGGAGCAGCACTTTAAACATAACTACACACAGAACGTGGTAAAGAACACTACTTACTAAATGACTACTTAGTACCAGATGATTGACCTGCATCATCAATAAACCACATAGTTCCCCCCAACTATGTATGATCATCCCCTTTTTTAATGGAAAACTTGGGATCCTGAAAAAGTAGTTAAGTTTCCATACAATCTAGATCTAAGAACTGGTGGAACTGGGATTCATCTCTAGATTTGTCTGACTTTCCCAGTGTGCTTTGTTATTATTTTTTATTATATACTTCCTTGAAGAATATACATAAAATTGAATAACATTATTTGAGGCATCAGAATTTCCGAGTCATCTGCTGAGGGGTACATCCTCTTTTCTAAGCCTAGCTCAGGGCCAAGGATATATTTCTGACACCATGATCTGTAAGATCTTGTTTAGCTCTGACATTCTGTCATTCTTTGACCATTCCTCTCAATGAATACTGTATCCTGGACCTCTCTCTTCCCCCACTGCCCTAATCTTTCACCTCTGCTCAATCTTCAACTGGCTTTCATTAGAAGAATCGCATTCTTCATTTTGACTACAGGACACACATTATTTTAAGGAAAAAAAAAATAATTGGCTTCTAACTGCAGGTGTAGTAATTGGCATTCACTACAGCCTTTAGCCAGTTGGGATAGTGGTGACATTATAAGCTGAGGAGGCTGACCTATGATTCTAGAAAGGAACAAAAGAGCTGGCAAAGAGGCTGTTTCTATACAAAAGTCTATGTTGTAGGGACTGAAAAAGGAGAGACACATTTAGAAGGAAATAGGTGTAGCCTAAAATGCAAGGAATTGAATTTTGTCTGAAAAGATTTAGCATTTCATATCAGATCCTATTCCTTAAACTTCTTGAATATTAGCAGACTTCCAAGGACACTCACAAACACAAAATACTACAAATAAAAAGGAACTTAGAGGCAGTTTAATCCACCTGTGTCATTTTGGATGGAAAAAACTGATGCCTAACAAAGGTGTGACTAAAAAAGATAGAACTTTAATGACAACCATTTATTTCAGCTTTAAGACAAAAATCACAAGTGAAATATAAATTGTCATATAATTTTAACACTAAAAAGTAGCTCTGGTAAACTCTTAGTGAAATTTTAGTGAAATTTCAAATGCTTGCTTTTTTGGTAAAAATGGATAAGAATCAATTATTTATTCTAATAAATCTTTTGATTAAAAATACTGTTATCTGTTTATACCTGTAATCTTAGATTTTTTTTTTCTAGAGAGATAGCTTGTCGTCTAGACATCTGGTTCTGGGATGTCTCTTACAGGGCCAAAGTGGGTGTTTATTGCTGCCAGAGAGTTTCTAAGGAATCACTGCTTTTTAGCAAGTATTGGCGAGAAAGAAACGGACAGTGTGAGGACTCCCTTTAAATACCTTCTACTTGGCTTTAATTTTTCTTCTCCCCACTTTCTGGTATATAAACAAAGATAGAAAAATGAAGAGATGAAGACATAATCTTGATCTGGGAGAAAGATTAGCAACCAAGTGCAGGAGCTCTCTTCAAGGGGGGTGTGAGGTGGAAGAGAGTTTGCAAGGTTAAGAACTCAGGGGCAGTGATCAACTTGGAAACCTATTAAACAAACCAACAAGAAACTGTGAAACACCTGAATGAGTGGTGCTGGGGTTTGGAGACCTGGTGTTAGGACTAGGGTACTGCAACTAGGGATCATTCTGACCCCTCTGTTTTTCCTGCATCCTGCTTGCAATCTAGTAGCCAAGGGGCATGGCTTCACCTTCCAAAGATATCATGAACCTGACTGTCCCTATCCAACTCTGCCACTGACTACTTGGTCTAAATCACCATCATCTCTTGCTTTGATTTTTGCCATGCTTCCTAA
This sequence comes from Panthera uncia, assembly GCF_023721935.1. Lineage (NCBI taxonomy): Eukaryota > Metazoa > Chordata > Mammalia > Carnivora > Felidae > Panthera > Panthera uncia. The sequence continues at coordinate 62,563,648 of NC_064810.1, read as the reverse complement.
CTGGTCTCTGCTTCAATATTTCCCTATATAGTTTAGTGTAGGGGTTGGCAAACTTTCTGAGGAGGGCTGGAGATTAAATATTTATTTCAGTTTTGGTCACTGTAGCATGAAAGTGGCAACAGACAATCAGCAAATGAATGAACATGGCTTCATTCCAGAAAAAACTTTACTAAGATACTGAAATTTGAGTTTTATGTAATTTCCACATGTCATGAAATATTATTCTTCATTTGATTTTTTTTTTAATTTGTTTACAATTTATTTATTTAATTAATTTTTTGGTGAACCACTTAGAAATGTAGGAAACATTCTTGGCTTGCGGGTTGTGAAAAAACAGGCAGCGGGCCAGAGTGATCTTGTTAAATAATGAATAAGTTCATATTCTTCTACTCAAAACACTTCTGTGGCTTCCTATCTCATTTAAAGACCAAAGTGTTAATGATGGTCCACAGGGTCCAGTGTGATCCATTCCTGGTAACTGTCTGACCTCATCTACTCCTCTGTTTTCCTGACCCTGCTCCAGCCAGACTGTCTCCCCGTTCTTCTTAAGCTCATCTGTCATGCTTCCCCTTAGGCCTTCGTGTGTTTATTGTTGGCTCTGCTTAGAGTACTCTTCCCCCAGAAACCCACTTGGTCTGCTTGTTACCTTCTTCAAAATTTTCTCAGAAAAGGTTCTCCCAATTACCCTTATTTAAAGCCGCAAACCAACTCTTTGAAAAGAAACACCCAATTTCCCTTTTCCTTTCATGTCAATCCCTTTCTAAGATGCTCCAAATTTATTTATTATATGTTTTCACCCAGAAGATTATCAGTTTAACAGGGACAGGCATTTCTACCAACTTGCATTTGTTTTGTTTATTTACACCTGAATCTGGAACACGCAGGATGTATTCAGTAAATACTTAAATAGTTGTTGAATGGATTCTGGTAAGCATGACCTATTGCTGAATTCTAGAATATGGATCTAAAGAACTTTATGTTTTGACTCAGATAACAATTCCACCAATACTTGGGTGTTTGTGTGGGATGGGGAGTTTGGATTAAACAGATGTGAAGAGGACCAGGATATATAAAGGAAAAGCGATAGAGGTACTGAGTCTCAGATTTGGCAATCTGATGGTGTTTATGGAACTTCAACCAAAAACATAGTACTTGCCCAATATTCATTCATTCATATAAATGGGTTTAATAGTATCCATTTGTAAAATTGCCACATGTACTGTACTGACATCACCTGCATAACACAGATGCTCTTCTAGTGCCAGGACATGGGCAGATGTGCTCCCAGCCAGCCAGTCAGTCTTATGCCTCACTTACAGGGCACTGACACTGCTCAAGGTACTCCTGTTGACCTTGTGGTGATGGGTGTTCATCCTGTCATGACAGAGGGGCTGGCAAGTGTAGAGCCATTTTTTTTAGTTGATTTCATAAATGAAATGAATTTGATGTGGTCCCTGCAGCTTCCCCACACGCTACTACATTTACCCTATTTGTCGTTGAACATGGAGAGAAAGAACATCTTTTTTTCCCCCCCACTATATGGATCTATTTTCAAAGTTTGTGAAGAATACGAATCCATGTTCTTAGGGCTTGAGTAGGCTTCAGGACTTCCATTACCATTAATACTTTAACAAAATAGTAAACAAAAGGAAGTATCACTTCACATGTGTATTCTTCTCTAGAAATTATTAGTAGCAGTGCAGAAAATATTAAGAGCTGTGGACATAGAGGCAGAAGATTTTGGTTTAAACACCAGCTCTGTCATATTTTTGCTTTATGACTTGAAAATGCTAGTTAATGTAAATGGTCATGGTAATAATAAATAGTATTTATCAGAGCTTTATTATATGTCAGGTTCTTTTTTTATGAATTATTTCATCAGTGCTCTGAGTTCTGAAATGTTATCCTTATTTTACAGATGAGGAGTCTTAATCAACTTGCCAAGATCACCTAGCTCTTGAGTCAGTATAGATTCCAGCCCACGTCATGATGTTAGAGTTCACACTCTTAATTACTTCCCTATAGTGACACTTGAGGTAGTTTTTCAACACTCCAAGTCGTGTGCCAGGGTCTATATTTAATCTAATTTATTTAAAAAAAATTGGATTATAATCATTTATATTAAATTATTGGTTTAATTAGTATTTTAAAGTGGGTTTTGTAATTTGTGTTTATATGTGTTAAATATAATGTTAAATATATGGTGTATATATATGAGAAGTATTTTATCACTGCCACTTGATGGAGGATGTAGAAACTTATTCCATGCTACTGATCAAAGGAAAATACAAGACTCTTCTCCACAGGACTCCAAAATTTCTAGAATTTCCAGAATTTCCAAAATTTCCAGAATAATTTGGATTTAAGACTATCCAGACAGAGCATACATTTTTTGTATTTAAAATTGATGTTTCTTACTAGGATAAAATAAATAGAGAAGGTTGGGTTTGGGGAAGAAAATCTCTTCCCTTATTTTTTCTAAGCTTCCCTTTATAAAACATTGATGTAGTAAGAAATCAATTTTTTTTTTTAATTCCTCTTACTTCCCAAGAGAGTATGGGCATCTGTGTCACTTTTCAATGGGCTCTTCAATCTTAATTATTCTTAACTATATGTGATGGATCCTCAAATGACAAATACAGGTTATATTTAGTACCTTTTTATATACATCCCATACAATCCCCTCTTCACACACACACGTGCACACACACACACGTACACGTTCATTCTTCAGAGAAGAGAAGAGTACCCACAGAGAAAAGTAACATTGTAAAATGCTTTTTATAGTACATGTAATTGTCAATAGCAACCAAATGTGTCATTGATTTTGATTTGTACCCACCATAGCCACCTTATCCATAAAATGTCTTTAAGTTTCTTTAGTTAGATGGAGGGAAAATGTTGCTGTGAACAAAAGGTATAAGTCTCACCACCATGCTGTTTCCCCCACCTGTAGCTCCAACTATCCTGTTCATATGGATGATAGGATGTTTAAAAGCATTCCTTCTAATCTAATAGGTCATCTCCTAAGAACAGGGTTATGGGGGCTGACACCAAGCAGACACCTGATGTAGCCAAAATGAACCTTAGACACCATGCTCCTTCGTTGTCCTTTTGCCCGAAGCGTTCTCAGCTGTGACGCTTTAGATTTTTCTCCATATCAAAATATGCTGTTTTCTTCCCGTGCTTTCAGGGTTTTGCACTCTGCAACTCTTGCTCTTGCTTGTTCAGTCAGGTTTACTAATCTCTTCTTTTGAGATGGCTGGCTAATTGAATAATTCTCAGAGAACAGTGACCTAATTCACCCAATATTTGTGTGATTTGAAGTATGTGAGAGACCACCAAGGGTAAGATCTTTGATCAGGCATGGCTCTGGGTTCTTCTCCAGGAGTAGGACTATTAATGGTCTCACCTGACTCATATCCAGCATGGAGGAAGAGAGGGCTCATATTCTGTATCCATTGATTAAATAAGTGTGATAATTATATGCAGAGCTCACAATTTACCAAGTTTCTTTTAAAGTCCTTATGTGGGACTTCTCATTTAATTCTCACAACCATCATATTAGGAAGCTACCCTTAATATCATTGTCTCATTAGGGAAGTGAGGATGTTGAGATTCAGAAACTTAAAAACAGTTGATGATGAATAAAACCTGGGTTGATGTGAGAAACAAATGTCTGACAAAGAAAATGGAAGTAATTGAAGCAGAAGAGCTTTTGCTCATGTTACTGCCTTGCCTAGAATTCTCTTCTCTCCCATAGAATTTCCGTGTATCCACCTGTGAAGTTATTTGCTCTCATGGCCGGGTTTCTCTTGTCATTCTTGCTCCCATTTCTGTGTTCCCATAGGACTCTATCCTTAGCTATTTTAGAGCACTCAGAACCTGTGTCCAGAGGATTATGTAGGCATCCATGAGCAATAGAACTTGAGTCCTGTGTAAGGTAGAAATGAGCTTTGGCCATTTTTATGCCCCCCTTCACAGCACTTGATATGTAGCAGATGGCTCTGTAAAACGGATGTGTGAAAGAAAGCATACCAAAATGGATTTTAAAAAATAGACAAAGACATAATGGAATTGTCTGCTTAAGCCAGAATGCCAGGATTAAAAAGGGTCTGATGTCATATGACCATTAGGGACTAATAAAGACTAGCAAAAGGCATTTTAGCAGAGAAAATGCTTTTTCTTTTATGATACACAGGATTGCATTTTTTTTTTTTCTGTGTCATGATTGATAAAATTTTATCACTCTTTACGGAAGCAATCAATTCCGTTTCTATTGCTGCCCAGTTGGCTGCTGCAATTCTTATGCTGACCTCTCACTCTTAAGGTTCTACTTTGCATTAGGACCTCTTCAGATAAACTTGCAAAGTGTCTGGTGATTAGATCAGGAGGCTGGTTTCAAGCATTCCATTTTTATCTCTGTTGCTTCCCTTATTGTGTCACCTTGGACAAAACACTTAGTCCTGGTTTACATGTAAGATTTTTTACTTAAAAACTGTATCTCATGATAAATCCTCATCCAGACAGTAGAAAGCTATTTTCCTAAGTGCTTTACTTAAATGGTTTCCATCCACACATGAACCTCCAAGGCTGTACTTACATATCTTATCATGCAATATTGCCTCCATAATTCTCTACCTTTCAGGAAGGTACATGTCTCTGGTAATTTGTTTGTGGCTGCCAAGTTCATTCACTGATGCTTGTTCTTTATTCCCCATACTCCATCCGTGTTAGGCAGACAGCTATGCATTGCTTGTTAGGAATATGAGTTGGTCCTATAAAAGTAATAAATGCTCAATTACCTAAAATTAGTACCCAAGTCTGAAATTCTGGCCAGTGGAATGCTTACTTGAGGTGGAAAACAAGATCCTTATTTGAAGAAGAAGGTGTAAGGCCTTTAAGGTTGTGGGCTGAGAACATATTTTGGTGGGGATGTAGCCTCTTCCTTATTATTATTATTTTAACTTTTATTTACTTTTGAGAGAGAGAGACAGAGCACAAGTGGGCAAGGGGCAGAGAGAGAGGGAGACACCGAATCCAAAGCAGGCTCCAGGCTCTGAGCCATCAGCACAGAGCCCACTGTGGGGCTCAAACCCACGAACAGTGAGATCATGACCTGAGCCAAAGTCAGACGCTTAACTGACTGAGCCACCCAGGTGCCCTGCCTCTTCCTTATTATTAAGCGTAAGTGTTGAGGGTGGAATGTTTTCTGTAGAAGACAAGAGCTTGGGAGAAGGAAATATGGAACCAGTTGTGTGTTGTTTCTACTACCTATATATGCATTGAGTAGTGATTTGGCTGAGTATGTCTAATGGGGTTAGGGTTCTGGGGAGAGGTATATTCTCAAAAATACCACAACTATAGGAAATGAAGAACTCTAATTTTTGTCAACCCTACAGTTTTTCTGAAAGACTTGCTTTGGCTATAAACCTTAAATGATTTTTCCATTTGTTCAAAGAGGGATCTTTGTAGGTGGTTCCATCCAGATGCATAAATTAAGGAATACAGTCCATAGTCAGAATAGAACAAGAATGCAGATTCATGACTTTGGCTTCCTTTTCTCCAGCTCTCCTAGTCAAGTGAAGGAAGTTTGTTGGCAAGAATGGTGAATAGTAAGAGTTCCATGAGAAAGAGAGCAGAGAGGGAGACATCTGGGTTGTAAGAGATGTTATAGCTCATTTTGTTCATATGATTAGTAAAGATATGAATTCAAACAGAGCAAATGAAAATATTATATTTGCTTTTCTCATTAGACTATGAATTACATGGAAATGGATGTTTTCAGGGATACAGAGCTAAAATTCAATTTGTTTCCAAAAGAGTTTCTAGAAAGGAGGCTTAAAAAGCTCCTCAAATTTGCCAAAAAAAAAAAAAAAAAAAAAGTATGACCCAACTTTATGCTGCTATGCTTTAGTTCTTTTTTACAAGGTAATGGGCATCCTGACTAGATTTATAGCAATAGTAAAACTATATATACTGTTCAGTGCTCTTATATTTTTGAATAAGTATCACTTTTATGAAAATGTTAAATAATTATCTCTAGCTCACCAGTTTTACCTATTTAGGTCAACTAACAATATCACAAAGTATATTCTGGTTCTGATTTCATCCTGCAACCTTGAGTGGAGCCAAATGGGGTCTTTTGTCCCAGTTAGTTTGGTAGTCCCCTTGAATGCATCATGGTTAACTCCTTGGATGTCCTCATTTCTGAAAGGTGATATTGGAAAAGAGCTCATTGGCACCTGTCAAATGTTTGACCTCAGAGGCTGATTGATGACTCTATTCTTGTGACTAATGGAGTTATTTATTTCTCATATGTATTTAATCCTGTTTTTCTACCTGATGGATGGGCAGATATGCTTATTTCAAAACTAAAGAAACTTGTGACTTTTCTGAGTTGGATAGGATAGGAAATATTTTGTGCATGCTTCAGAAGGAGAGGTGAACTTGATAGCTAAACCAGTGAGTTATGAGCAGAGTTGAACTTGTGGAATAGCACTACTTAGCAACACATATATTAATTAAATAAGTAGAATACAAATTTGAAACTAAAATAGAACATCTTTCTCTAAAGAAATGTTTCAAAAAAGTTAACTTGGATGGATTTATAAAATAAGGTATCCAGATGCAATATAACTTTTAATAATTTTTCAGTTAAAGTATAAAAAATAATTGCTAAGGGATTTTTTTTTTTTTTAACCACAGAACCTGGGATTTGTTGTCTCACTGCTTGGAAGAATGGAGAGGTGGACACAAGATGAGCAGCAGGCAAAAGTTCATTAGAATATAAAAAGCTCTTTTTACAGAGAGGGGAATTTGAAAGTGAATGCCCAAGGACTATAGGGGAGGGTCCTTGTTCTATAAGGTTCTGGTCAACCCTCCCCCATTCCTTCCCCCTTGTTCCTTCTCAGGTTCTACCCTATTGGCTTGATTGCTCTAAGTACTGGCTTGTTCCTGTTTGGTTCCTTTTCATTGTACAGGGGTGGTCTCTGGCCATACTTAGGTCTTTTGTCAAATTCCTGAGGGAAACCTGAGGGGGAGTAGGTGGGATCTGTTAAATTCTTAAGAGAAACCTTATGCCTGAGGGGGTTTGCTGTGGTCAGACACTACCAACATTGTTCCAAAATAGGTGTTTTTTCCCCACCCTGGGATCTCAGGTCCTAACTTTTCCCTCTCTGCCTACTGAATCCTATCTTCTCCTATCATATAATTACTGTTTTCACCTCAGAGGAAGTTAATTTCTACTTAAGGAAGAGGCAAACCATGTGCTCATTCTAAATTCATATAATGGTCACTCTATAAGTGGTAATGGAGGCTATAATTTTGAAGAACAATAGCTACATTTAATGAAAAAGTAGTATAATGAGAACATGTAAATTATAATATGTGAGAAAGCCATGAATGCTATGAGAGAGTCACTTCAAGGGATCAGAGGATTTATTCTGACACCTCAGGGGTGTTTTAAGAAAAGGCTCACTTTGAATGAGGCCTTGGAAAGAATATAGTTTGAATCAGCATAAAGAAAAATAATCCAGAGAGATGGTTCTGATTGGATCTCAGAATACTCTTTAACGTGGGTTCGCGTGGGTTTGGCTTTTGGCTTTGTCCAGCAAAGCATAGGGTGGCAAAAAGGACTACTCAAGACGCCATGCAAGTCAAGAGAGGAGAGAGGTAGGCTAAGGAAAGTCTATCTGAGCTGCTCTCAAGCTCTCATATTTATTAGGCATACATTATAAGGAAAATATTACTCAGTATGTCAGTGGCTATGTGCCAGTAAGAACTATAGAAAAGTGTGCAGACAAACAAGGCGTTCCCAAGACTACAAAAGAGCAGATGCCAAAAGCAGGGTAGAGAACAAGATAAAATATTCCACAGATAACATCATTTAAGAAATTCATGAGCACAGGCAGAACCCAACCTCTCTATATACATATGCTTAACTAGATACTAGTCACCTGTTTTCAGCAGGGCCAGAAAGCAGTGTAATGCATTCCCTATAATCTCCTTAACCAGGACATAGCTATTTGATTTCCCACATTAACAGACCAAAGAATTTGAAACCTACCTGGTAGACATTAACAAGTCAGTGGGCATCTTTGAGAATAATATGATAAGAGCTGTGGTTAAGGAAATTTACCTGAAAGTCTTATATAGGTTGAATTAAAAACCAAGGGGAACTTGGAAGAATCATTATTGAATGATTAAAATAATCTAGGTTATAGTTAATGAGGCCTGAATTTGGGGATAGACTTGGCATGGTGAATTAGTGAAGGGCTACAGGTGTGTGGAAACTTGGATAACAATTGAATGGAGGAAGCAAAGGGCCAAAGTCAAGGAAGACTGAGTCTGTGATCCTGAGTGGTGGGTAGTAGCAAACTTCTCTTAGCGAAGCTGTGAGAGCTAATTGGTTTACTTCGTCCTTTACTACATATTTGGGCATCATAAACATGCAAGTATTCTCAAAGAATTGGATAGGTAGGTAGATGTTATTTGAAGTGAAAATAATACTTTTTTTTTAAACTTCTGTAAAACGTGTGGCAGTTAGAACCTCTCTCCAAATTTAAACAAACAGTCTCTGATGTAAAATCTTGCAGAACTGTTTTCCAAAGCGTATTATATGTTTTCCCTCTGAACAGTTTAAACAATATTTTTTGAAGTACTTTTTAAGATAGGTTTAAATAAGGTTCGTGACAGGTATATATAGACTTCTCAAAGCCTCGAGGGAAAGTGAGAAATCACCTAATTTAAAGCTTCATTTTGAAGTTGTGGGAACTGAGGCCTGGAGAGTAAAGAAAAGTAAATGCCTACAATCACTCAGTGACAGAAATTAGCTGATGGCTCTTAACGTCAAGTCTTGTGCTCTTTCCACAGTATATATATTGGATTTAACCACATGAGATTGCAATTTTTATAGGTCACAAATTTTAGAATATCAGAAATTACAATCTAACAACAAAACATTTAATACAGGGTAAAATATGGGACTACTTATACAGAAGGCTAAAATTTCTGTAATAAGAACTGGTTCATCCATATATTTACTTAGGGAACAATTTCAGTGACAAGAGGCAGGCTCAGATTAAAGTCTTTATTAGAAATCTGGAAAAGCAATAAATAACATCGATGGCGCATTTATTTGGAGGACACTGAGCAAGAAGATGTTGCAAACACACTGAAGTTTGAGGAAGCAGAAATCATTTCAGATCATAGACCAGAGATAACAAGGTCAAATTAAAAAAAATCAAGCCAATGCATTTGAGAAACATAATGAAACATAATAAAACATAGACTCTTTGGAGAGCCACAGGAAAATTATCTGTTCTAGAAAAAAAAAAGCAAAATATATAGTATTGTATAAATGTGCTAAGACTAATACTCAACAGTCCAGAGGGTAGGTACCCAAGTCACTAAGATGGTGAGGACTTTGTATTTAGAAGACTACTGAGCCAAAGGAATGGCAAGAATCAGTAGATTAGGATATAAAAAGCAAAAGCAAGGGCAAGAGGCTGAAGACTCAAGGGGCCAAATACTTATGGATTGATGGTAAATACTTGAGCAGTTTTAGATTTCCCTAATGAAGTATTTAGGCCCTTGATGAATAGAAGTAGTACTTGCCTCTGGATACACATTTCCGTGTGTATGCCTGAGAGAGAGGTTGAGAAAAAGAGTGAGAGAATATGATTTAGGATGAGCATGTGAGAGGGAAGCCTGGCTTTCTTACATATGCATATTGGTACATATTAAAAAAGAAAACACTATTCATTCAATGAATCTTTATTATGAGCTTAGTTTGTACATCGTTGTCTCAAAAAAACCTGAGAACCATGTATCCTGACATTACAGATCAGGACAGTGAGTCCCAGAAAGGGACAAGTGAATGGTACAATTTTACATGCCAGTGAAAGGCAGAGCCTTTCTTTCATAATTCCTTTTCCATGAATCATGTCTCAAATGGAGTTCTCAGATTTGTCAAAGAGGGTAGAATCTGTTGCAGTCAAACACTGTGAAATCCACTGGGGGAATCATGGGGTGAAAGGAGCAAAGCCTGGGGCTGGTTAAAGAGGATAATCATGTAAACATTTATTACAGGGCCTTAGAATAGTCTTGTCCTGATAGAACTTTGCATCTCAATGGCAAAGGAGACCTCCCTGAAGCAGACAGAAGATGGATACTACTTTCATTCCTCTAGGAAGTAAGAATTTCCCTTAAACTCTATATGGTTCAGGGGCCCACGCACTACACTGGGTGGGAATTAGAAGACCAGGGTATTAGTCCAGGCTGTACCATTAATCAGCTGGGTGACCCTGGACATGTCTTTTTACTTTTTGACCCTTGGTTTCTTTAATGAGGAGATTGGACTGAAGAAATGTTAAGGGTAAGAATGCTCTCTCTTTAAGGGCAAGAATGTTGAGTTCAAGGGCAAGGATGCTCTTTCTTTGTTAAATCTTTTCAAATCTCATGAAATTGATGCCTACTGAATAAAAGATGCTTGTAGTAAGCGTTTAGCATTCTCTGTGGCTGCTCAGGGTCTGCCCATCCATGTGTATGTATGTGGATTTCCACCCCCTCCTGACACATCTCTGTGTCTTTGTGAGAAGCAGACTATCTCCCACACCTGGAGAGAGATCTAGGATAAACTAGCTTTCCCAGCTTCCTCTGTAGCTGGGGTATAAGCCTAGGACTTAACACTTTTACAATCAACTGTCCTACAGCCATAGGCTATGCTTTGGGATTAGCCCCTTCAGGAAGTAAGTGGTACAAGTTCTCTCTGTCCCAAGGTAGACTTTTTTCCACATCAGAGCCGATTCTAAGGTGTAGTTTGGGGCATTTTTTCCAGGAAACCTTGAACCTGGTTCTCCAGCCCTATTTTCAATTCTTATGAGCTGTTGAGTACTTTTAACAAATCACTGTATCTTGTCCTTCTATCTTGTCCTTCAAGGCTTTCTTTAAATTTTGTCACCTACTACTTTTAGATCATTTGAACATTTACACCGTCAGAATTTACATAATCTTTTTTTGGCCAATCATATTGCTAGTACGTAATTGTATCCTTTTTATTATTTAAATATGCAATTAGACTTCTAGTTCTGGAAGGCAAATTATTTCCAATGGTATTCAGTTGAATGATTTTTATTCATTTTTGCCTCAACTGTTAGCACCCATATTACTTACTGATTAGAATAATGAAAATACATCCTCAATAAGGGAACTGGAAGCAACAGAGGTGAATTTCCTGAGTGTGCTTTTTGAACTGATGGATACCTTTGTCATAGATTTCAAAGTTTCCAAACTGCCCTCAGTGCTTGCTACCACATTTTACTTTTTTTTCACCTTTAAATCTTAGTTGTTCCCTATAAAATAGTAAAGATTCGACCTTAAAACTAATTTTGACAGTACTGAATAGAGAAAGGCCTCAAATGAATATCACCATGGGGGTCTTGTGAAGAATTACATTTCAAATATAAAATGTTGCAGACGAATTAATCAGGGGAAGAAAAAAAGAATCATGGAAAAATGGAAAAAGTGACTCCAGGGAACCTATTAAAGGCAATACATTTGTATAACTTGACCCATTGAAAAGGGTAGCTGAGTAAGATTTTTAAAATAGATATAAACAGTTAAAATGCTAAAATGAAATAAAATATTTTACCCAGCACAAGGGGGCAGAGTTACATTCTTACAGAGAAGATAAATGTCTTCAATGCGCCAGCCAAAGGATGAGGATGGAATCTGTCCATAATGTGGAAGAATAGCATGAGAGAGCAGTGTGATGCTTCCTTTCTCTTATGAATTCTCCCCATCAACGGAATTCCTAGAACACCTCATAAAGAAACGGCTTCTGATCCTGATTTATAGCAGGGAGTCTGAGGCACATAGAGATTGTTATCTGACTCAATATATGTCAGAGTAGATCCAAGATTTCCTGACCAAAGTTTACTGTTCATCCATGGGAATTTGCCTTTCTCAGATGGGTATCTAGCGACAATGTATTGTGTAGCCGTGATCCCTGTCCTAGAAGAGTTAGCAACTTAATGTGAAAGGCAAAACCAACATACAGAAGTGTCTCTATTATTCACACCAGGGAGATAGGGCTAAACTAGCACACATAGAAGAAACTATAGGTGGAGACCATAGAAACTATAGGGCCTCCTTAACATCTGTTTCTCTATGTGCACGTTTATGTATTTAACACACACAAATATACCGAATAATAGGATTAGTCTGGAATGCTTTCAGAAAAGAAATTAAGTTTGAACAAAATTTCAGAAGATAGTGAGAAACACAGTGGGATCAGAACCAAATCCTCTTCCATAAAGGGGGGAGCAAGATAGTTTTGGGCTAGGCATTTCATCCCATTTTATCCCTCAGTATCCCCATCACTGCTTTGACAGATCTGAGGATGTAGGAAGCTGACCCACACTCCTTCTGACTATGCCCTTAAGTTTACTGAGTGCATCATCCCAAATTGTTACTCCTCATGCCTTACCACTTCTCCATATGTTTTGTGTGTGTGCCTGAATGTGATGATTTGTTAATTTAAGGAAGATGAGAAGACTAGGTCCTTTTGTGCACCAACACACGGAGCTTTAGTGCTTGCATTCCAAGGAGGTCTGCAGCGATGCTCTAATCTTTTGAAGCATGTCCACTGATATATGATGCACTTTGTTATAAAATGTGGTTTCCATGGACATTTTTCAAACCCTGAAGACAACCTAAGAGCATCCACTGGGACATAGCAGCTAACTTGCTTTACTCCCTTTTGATGTGGGGTCGAGTTTAAATTGAGCTACAGACAGTAATGCTAGAATGCAACAGCATTTTATTGCAAAATGGATTGTTTGGGATGGTTCACAATGCTTCACAGGAGTGAAAGGAGGAACTGAAATGGATTGTGTCATCCATGAGAGACCATGGGTCATTCTCCACCCACAGAGAGGTGCCCTAGGCCTCCTCCCAATCTAACTCTAATTTTTCCTCTCTTCCTTTCCTTTCCACACACATCTGCCAAAGGAGGCAGACCTTAACAACTTGAGAAGGAGTCCGTGCCTGTGTACGCTGGATCAAGCGGTCATTCCGCAAGCCACTGCCAAGTATTGAGCCTTTATCACGGAGAAGCATTGTGAGCCGTCAGCTGTACAAAGAGTGGGCAGAATTGCTGTACAGGCTATGGAGGATCACGGAAAGGGAGGGAGGGAGAGGAAATAAGACTTTGCTGTTTGCTAGGATCAGCATTTTCCCAAATGGAACCCAAGATATGAATAAAATGACTCATGCATTTTAAATCAGTGTTAGGATTTTGATGAGAGGCATGTGGGTGTAGAGACAGGCTGGTCTCAAAATGCAGTTCAGAGTGAGGATAGAAAGTTACGTGCGCATTTTGTCAGCCAGTGGCAGAGAGCCAGCATGAACCGGAGTGAGGGGGCAAGGTGAGAAGTAGCTAATCTTTACTGAATTCTCTGAGAATCATCCTAGATTTCATGGGTGTGTGGTGACACAATTTCTGCCACAGTGCCAAGGGGCAGCTTTGAGAGAGAAATGATAAATGTTGAGATTGTTCATAAAAGTGAAGAAAACGGCACTCCGACATCAGCAGAGGTATAAGGGGAACAGTATAAACTTAAATTGAGAGAGGAGCAAAGCCATGTTAGGAATCTTTCGGTGTACCAGTATCAAAGCAATGTGTTAAAAAAAGAAATAAAAAGGTCGGAAATGGAGATCACTCTGCCCAGGGGACTGAAAGTAGAATCAAGATGTATGTACTGTCGTTCTATCAAAACCTGACAAATTATAATATCTTTGGAGATAGGAGCTTTGTCTGTCTCGTCAATTTTAAATCCTCAGCTCTCAGGGCAATCTCTTGTGTCCATTCAGGTCATCCTAGAAGCAGATGCCATGACGGGACTGGAAGTACAAGAGATTTAGGTGGGAACAGCCTGTGTGGATGAGTAGAAAAAAAGGGGAAATAGGGAGGGAGTACTTTTAAGACTGTAAAGCTGAACAGAGACAGGGAAGAAAAGATTTTGTAGGTGGAACCCTGGACTGCAGCAGTTCTGAGAAAATTCTTCGCCAGGCTGATAGAAAAGCAAGGGTTGCCTGTTAGAGAAGTCCAATAATAATGGCCCAGAATTAGTACCTTGGCTCTGTTCATGCATCAACTGGGAACACCCTAGGAGAAACGTGGCCTTGAGATACACCTTGGCAAGAATGAGGTGGTTGATCCAAATGGAGTAGCCAGGGCTGTCATTCAACTCTTGTCTCTAAAAAGGCTCTCTAGACGGGCATCTGAGTGACACATTTCTATGAACTCCCAAACAATTGCTCGTTATACTTTGGTTGAAACAATTAAAGCTATTTAAAGGGAATGTTCTAAGAAGAGTCCTCCTGCATGCTCATACTGTTTATCTTCTCTGCTGCCATTTTACATCATCCATTCCTATCGGTTATGGTTTTCAGTAAGTTTCACTTACAAACATTGGTAGTAGAAGGGTTGTGATTTAACCCAAGACTGGAACCTGCCCTTGTGGTGAGCTTGTAGACAAGGAGAAGACCCCATGTTCCCCTAACTCTTCTAAGACCTTGTTTCATGTTTTGCCTCATTTCTCCATGGATTTTAAAAGAACGTGGTTCCGGGCTGTCTTGGTGGCTCAGTTGAGCGTCCGACTTTGGCTCAGGTCATGATCTCACAGTTGGTGAGTTTGAGCCCTGCATCAGGTTCTGTGCTGACAGCTCAGAGCTTGAAGCCTGCTTCAGAATCTGTGTCCCCCTGTCTGCCCCTCCCCCACACATGCGTGCACTCTCTCTCTCTCAAAAATAAATGAAGATTAACAAGATTTAAATAATATAAAAGAAAGTGGTTCCTTTTTTTCTGTTTATAAATATACTCAAGTGTTCTTTATGTTGTTAAAAAATATCCCTCAGCCCATTCACTTTTTATGCTGTCATCAATATTTTATCTCTTAAATGTTGGGGTTATCCTTAGATCAGTCTTTGACCCTTTTCTCTGTCTGGCTGCATGTTAATATATCTGAAATGTCTACCTCAAGCCAGGAATTCTTTGCTAAACTTCAGATCTTTATATCCAGTTGCCACCTGAACTCTTTCATTTGAATAGCTCACAGAAAGCAAAATCAGAATGGCTAAAACGGAATTCATCACTCCATACGCCAAACCTTCCCTTCCAGTAAAAAGTCAAGCCTAGTTTTTCTGTCTCCTAAGTATCTCTGTTCTATTCTCTTTGCTCTATTCCTCCTGATTCTGATTTGGTTCAGTCCCTTCTAATTTCTTACCAGGATTATTCTCATAGGACCCTCACTTTCCTCCCTGATATGAACAGTGCTTTAATTAATTCTACATGAACAAAGTATGTTCATGTTACTCCCTTGCTTAAAATCACCCAAAAGCTCAGTATAAATTCTCATTCCTTAGCATGACACCTGGGGTGCTGCCACTCTCCAGATGCACCATACACCCATCTTAATGGGGATGCTTGAAATTCTCCACATGATAGTGCTGGGATGCCTCTCTTCTCTTATGAGCCCCCATCAGAGCTGCACTATGTCAGAATCTCACACCCTGGGTTTAGAACATACATTGCTCAGGAGATTAAGTCCCCAGATCATGGCAGAAATGGCTACTTGATGATACCACTCAATGAAATATCAACTTGGAATAAGAAGTTGATGGCTAGGTATATGAGCCTGGCCAATCAAGACTTAGATTCAAATATAGGAAACATTTATTACTGTTAGCCAGGCCAGAGCTCAGTGATTTTGTATACAGTATTGTGTACATACAATGACAAACATTTTTTTTTAACATTTATTTACTTTTGAGACAGAGACAGAGCATGAATGGGGGAGGGTCAGAGAGAGAGGGAGACACAGAATCGGAAGCAGGCTCCAGGCTCTGAGCCATCAGCCCAGAGCCCGACGCGGGGCTCGAACTCATGGACCGTGAGATCGTGACCTGGGCTGAAGTCAGATGCTTAAGCGACTGAGCCACCCAGGCACCCCAATGACAAACATTTTAACATAGGTTAAGGTAAGTGAGTCGTAATACCAAAATGAGTGGAAAACCCTTCAGTTAGCCAGAAATAATTCAGATTTTGCCCTCCTGTCCTGCATTCATCACCAGGGATTTGACATAATAGTTATCTAAAAAGCAGAATGGTTTGAATCACGAGGTAGCTCATGTCGATTTTCCTTTTGTTATTTTCTTTATTCTGGTTCAGTGGGTCTCAAACTTAAATGTTCTAAAATTATTATATAGGGTAGTATAAATGAAAAAAAATGTATGCTGCTCTTTATGGGAAAGGTTTGGAATTTATATGGGTAATTTCTACTGCAAGCAAATTTTCTTTATATAGTTTGACACTAATCAAAGATTGGACTCTACTGGATTTCCTCTGCTGAGAACTCCACACAATTCATGCATATTCTTTACCTAAATAACTTTTATTCAGATTCCATTCTCCTTGGAAAGTCTTACTTGACTATACTTTTGCCTTCTCCTTCCAGCCAAAATATATTAGGTCCCCACCCTTACCCTTCATTCTGATGGAGGAAAGCCTGTGGTTGCCTATCAGTTATCTTTGTCTATCTCAGTGTTTGTAATCATTGTTTTTATTTCTTCTCCCCAAGTGGGCTGTGAATTCTTTGAGGGTTGAGACCACGAGTCTGGATTATTCTCTGGCATGTAAGATGATGTTTGTCATGTGGTAGTTCACAGTTAATGTTTGTTGAGTGAATACTAAATAAAAATCAATTTAAGAAGAATATTGTTTGGTGATAGTGAGAAATGAGGAAATTGATTGAAACAGAACAATAATTTCCCTGAGAGTAAATTCCATAGGTAGCATAATTTATCTAAATGGCAAGGTTGAGTAATGCAGCAAATTATCATGCCTCACATTTTGCCTTGTAGTCTTTTAGGAAATTAGTTACCAGTAGAAAGCGTAAAAGATAGAAATATGTTCCTGTTGGGACAGAATATCACTTCACAGGGTACCCTTTACTTTCTCACTTAATGAGGAAGGTTTTATGTAGTTGAGGAAACTGTCAAATCACAATAAGGATGCTTGACATAACTAAAAGTTATTAAGGCTCAAGGTTACTCATTAAGATCTGAAATAAAATGTATGAAGGAGACACAAATATTCTCCGCATGAAACTCTGTGTATGTACAGTGAAAGGAGAGGTCACATGGTATTGCTAATTCATTGTCAGTATTTGTTTACACAAAGTACACTGAATTTGCAAATCAAAGTAAATTTGGAGGTGGGTTATATCAAACGAGTTATTTTCTTGGACTCAACGAAATGATACCCAAGAGAACAAATTGCCCTTCAGCTGTAACTGTATTTGATTATGATATAAGATACTCTTAATCAAAACAGATGTTTTTCCACATATTAAACAAGGTTTATTGGTTTGTTTTTTGTCATTGTTTTTGAGATTTTGAGGCATTTCAGGCCTACCTCTACTACCAGGAACAAAGACTTGAGGTGGAAAACATCCTTTTAAATGAAATGACATCACAGAATGAAAGGAGATTGGAGCTGGGGATGTGACCTCTAGACGTACAGGAGAAAGTCACAGGATATCATTTGGTTAACTGTAAAGTTTTCTTTCAAGCCTTCTTGCCACAAAAATAATAAAGTTCTACATTTTTTATCCTCCTCCCCTACTCTTCTCCTTCCCTCCCTTCAGGACTTCCTGCTGTATCTAGAGGTAAAAGGGTCTAACCCTGAGAAAAGAAATTCATGTCTTCAGGCCCCTCGTGGTTCAGGAAATTAAACACTAAGGCTAGAAGAGCAGATAAGTGGTGATTTTTTTATTTAGTTTTTTTTTGGAGTGTTTTGGGTGTTTTTTTTGGAGGGGGCAGCTTAATGAAGGCATTCTCTTTCTCCTCTCTGTGGTCTCTTTTTCGCTGTCTCTTACTGTTTCCTTATTGTTTGGGAACAACCTTAATCTGAGGAGGAGAGAATGGTGGTTAAGTGTTTGCAGAAGGGAAAGCTTGAGGAGGGTGGAGAAGGTGGTTTGTTTCTCTCTCAAGACTGAACATCATCTCTCTTCTTAATCCTTCGTGAGTGAAAGAAACCCTTCACAGTGGGTTCACAGCTATCCTTTCTCCACATCAGTCCAAATCCTTGCAATTGCCTGAGCGTGAGATGTCTCATAATTGATACGTGTTTTCTGATAGTAATTTCGCCTGCTCATTTTTTCTGGTTCTCAACCCTTGTGTCATACATTAGAATCATTTGAGTAGCCTTAAAAAATTCTAATTTTCCAGCGACTACCAGGATGAATTTAATCAGAAACTCTAGGTATAGGGCCCAGGTATTAGATTTTTTAATACCTTAAGTGATCCCAAGATGTAGTTCGGTGGAGAACCACTGTTGAGGGCCAGGGTTTAAGTTCATCTCAAGAAATAGACATATAATACCCTAAGGCAGGAATCAAATGTGCACATTCTTTGCTTTATTAAAAATTAAAAATTATGAAATATTTGAAAAAATGTCCAATCGTACTTTAAATACTTAACATTCTATATGTTAAGTATTCATATTCTATGAATATGAAGATATGGTACATAAATACCAAAATGAAATTAATCAGATCGATGCCTTATTGAACAAAGACTAGTTGAACATATTTTTAAACAAAGGGTTTAAATTGTTTCCACATCATGAACATAGTGTGAGTTAAGACATGGGCCAATGTGTTTTCATCTTAAATTGAATTCTAGAGAGCTGCTTATCAAATCAACTTACTTCAGTTTTGGTGCTATGTATGGATATGAAAAAAAAAATTGGCATTTCTGCAAGGATCATGCTCTCCACCCACTTCACAAAGAAATGAGACAAGAGGTGAATGGTGGAGTATTTGGAGATTTACAATTTTTTTTTTTTTTTAATTTTCCTGCCAAGTGATGAGAAGGATTTTGTCTTTTTAAGCTAGTAGTTTGTTTCCAGTTTGGGATAACTCCATTCTATCAATAGACATAGGATTCAGAAGTCCCATATAATGACAAACTTGTATTATGCTATCTGAGTTTCCTTATTTATTTATTCTATATGCATACTGATTTTCTGTGGGTTTATCACTGCTGAAACAAATAAAATAGAATTTTTCATCAGGTTCCTCACAGTGTAAGGCATTGTTTCTTAAAGTATGGTCAGAATTACCTAAGGACTGGGGTGCCTGGGTGGCTCAGTTGGTTAAGCGTCCTACTTTGGCTCAGGTCATGATCTTGTGGGTTCCTGAGTTCAAGCCCCGCATTGGGCTCTGTGCTGACAGCTCAGAGCCTGGAGCCTGCTTCAGATTCTGTGTCTCCCTCTCTCTCTGCTCCTCCACCACTCATTCTCTGTCTCTCTCTCTCACTCTCTGTCTCAAAAATAAACACTAAAATAAATTAATTAAAAAAAAAGAATTACCTAGGGGCCTGTGGAGATGTTGATCCCCTATAACTACACAGATTCTGATAAATGTTTGGGGTAGAACCAAGGAATTTTCATCTTAAAGGACTCCCGCATGGAGTCAGTGAGAAAATCTGTAACATCGAATATTTGGCAATGATGTAGGTGTTCATCTAATGCAGTACTTCCCAAACTCTGTGGCAAAGAGACCATTTTTTCCTTTCTTTTTAAATTTCTAGTGCATAGTAGACTAAGTAAAATTGGATAAAAAAAGAACTAAGAAGAAAAAGCAATGAAGGGAGAAAGAAGATATAAGACCTAATTTTTATTATTAGGCTCAACAGACAAATTATTCTGTCAAATTGCTGTAAAAGTTTTTAAATGCCTACTCTCAATTTTTATGCTTATTTTGTCCTACACTGTAAATAATTTGCACTGGTCTTCAAATCAAACAACGAGTAGCAATGTTTCCCATTTTTGTTCAGAATAGCACTAATTCTGGGTGGTCCTAATAGGATAGGAACCATGGTCAATTAAGTTTGGGCAATAGTGGGAGAAATAACATTTCCTTACAGTAAAACATGTCAAAGTGTCTACTATAGCAATGTGTTTGTGAATTCAAGAGAGAGAAATAGCATGTACCTTGTTCAAAAGTTATTCACCCATGACTTTCTTTTCAAGGGCACTGATTAACAACTCAGGTAAACCAGATTTTAGTTGAACATAATGAAGGAAATGTTTATTTAGGTAAGTTTCCTTATTTTACAGTTAAGGAAACAGAAACCTAGATATGTCAGGTGACTTTGCTTATAGTCAGACAATTATTTCATTTTCTAGTTAACTTAATAATTGGTTAATTAATTAAACAAAAATTTAATGAGTGTTTACTATGTGTCAGGTAATCTACCAGGTGCCTTCCAAATTGACAGAATCATTTGCAGATATGAGTGGCTAATCATCCACCTAGGGAAGCCTTGGTTTTTATTTCTCCGCAGACACATCACTAATATCTCTGTGTTCTTTACATGTTTTTATTCTTCTTCCTAAGGCTTTCCTTAGGAAACTGAAGACATTTTTCTGGATATTATTGACGCAGTCTTGGCCAACTTTGTTAAAACTGAATAGTTATGCAATCTGGTAAAAAGATTAGGGTAGGGAATTTGTTTTTTCATTCACAGAATATTTGCATAGTATTATGGGCCAAACAATGTTCTAAGCATTTTACATATTTTAATTGATTTAAGCTTTATATCAAGTGTTTGAGGTCTGTATTTTTATGCCAATTTTAGAGATAAAGAAACTGAGGCACAGAAATGTTAAGTGCCTTGCCCGAGGTCACAGAGCTTATATCCAGTAGACCTAGAAGTCGCATCTTAGCAGATTGGTTCCAGAGTCCATGGTATACCAAGTAGAAATCTAAGTCTACTTAATGAGAGTAACCCATAATACTGGTTCAAGGAAAGAGGAAATTATACAAGTGAATGAGAACTATTCCGAAGAATGCAGGGTGCTGATTGAAAAGGATATTAAATGTTTAGAGAAATGATTCTTTTTCCACCATCATTCATCTGGGTGAGAGACTATTTTCCTCAGGAGGTTTGATAGAGGGGCTTTCCAAAGACAGTTAATAAAAGTTGTATAAACATTATTTTAGAGCAAAATGATCCTTAAAGATTACCATAACACAGTTCTTAATTGTGTTCTAGGAGTTGAACCAACTGTGGATTTTCTATAATAAAATAATGGTTTTATTGCCTACAAGGTATGGGGTGGGGGTGGGGTTAAGTTTAACAAACAGAATTAACCACTTAAAACTCTTTTCCGTTTTTTTTCCCATTCATATGCCATATATCATGAAAGGTGCTATAAATATAAAAGTGACTAAAACACATTCTTTCCCTATTCATATCAAAGTCTAGAGAGGGGAAGCTTTAAAACATAAATATGCTGCATATTGCCATTTTTCTACACTGTAATTCATCAGGCAGCAATGATAGCATATTCTTCAGTATAATAATGTTTTGTGATATTCCCTCCAAAGCATCAAGAAGTTTGAGAGTCACTAGGTTGGTACCCACCTTCATTTTATAGATTAGGGTGTAAGATTCCCTGGAGGTTATGACTCATCATATCTCATGGTCATGATGTGGTGAAGCCAGGGTTGGGACAGCCCTCATGTCAACAGGTTTCAAACCTATGGTTCTTTTCATATTTCTGACATGTGAAGTAACTATTATTTCCTCTTATTTTTCATCCATACATGGCCATAATAGAAGATAGTACCTTCTCTTTATTTATTATGAAAAAAATTTGATTTAGGGGTATTTATTTCAGGTCAACTTTTAGTTTTTGGCATTCTACCTTTTATAATGTATTACGTGGGTAATTTACTTTTAGGTAATTGTTCATAGAATGTTTTTTTAATGTTTATTTTTGAGAGAGAGTGAGAGAGAGAGTCAGTGAGGGAGGGGCAGAGAGAGAGGGAGACACAGAATCTGAAGCAGGCTCCAGGCTCTGAGCTGTCAGCACAGAGCCTGACGTGTGGCTCAAACTCAGGAATGGCGAGATCATGACCTGAGCCTCAGACACTTAACTGACTGAGCCACCCAGGCACCCCCATAGAATATGTATTTTTTTGCCTTTCAAATGTATCAAGATTCAGTATGTTTAAGATTAATTCTCATGGTTTTCAACTTTCGACTTTCTTTGAAAAAAAAAAAAGAAAATGGTACAGATAAAAGTGAAACATTTCAAATAAAGTTTATTTGAACGTCAGCTTTATTTCTGCTCCTCTTTCTACCTTTATAGATGTAACCACTGATTTCAGTTTGAGTTCTCACAATTTTCTGTATATTTATATGCCTCTATTATAAATAATAGAAATAGAAAATATACTGCAGTTTGCTTAAGATATATGATATTGTATTGAAAGTATCTTGTAGCTACTTGCTTTTTTTTTAATTCAACAGTAGGATATTAATTTATTTTATTAGACTTGGATCTACCTCATTCTTCCTAGTTGTTGCATAGTATTTCATAGTTTGGATATATAACACAATTTATTTGGCTATCCAAACAATTCCTATTATAAATAATGCCACAATAAATATCTTTATGAGGCCTCTTCATGCCCTGGAGAAATTTCCCAAAATGTCAACTGTAAGCTTAAGAGAAACAGGGCAGTGACCTTTCTAACAAGAAGTTAGTACCTATGCACTGGCTCTCAAGGTAAAAATTCCCTGCCACAAAATGTTAACATTTTGCTTTCATAGGTCAGCTTGGCAGAGGCAATATGCAATATTAGGATTGAAACAAAAGAAAGGAAATTGGCATATACTGAATGGACAAATATTGTAATTTGCTGAGTTAATCAAGAAACATTTGTCAAGGACGTGCCTACCCAGTGTCAGGCTCTGTGTTATGTGGAAAGAAAACAGTGGGGAAAGAGACAGTTACTTTTTTCAAGGAGGTCACAATCATAAAGGAAAGAGGAACAAACATAATTAATGTTGTTTCCTTATGTCACCTAAGTCTTCTTGTAGCGATATGAATAAAGTGGTGTGCAATACACTGGAAGAACTAAAAGGGTGGGAATGTCTATTATGGATTTTCAAGGTGCGACTTCTAACTTGAGATCTGAAGGAAGAGTAGAACATATAGCCATATTCTGGGGGTGGAATGAGGAAGGCATTCCAGGCAAAGGGAATTGCATGTGCAAACATGTAGAAGAAAGAGCTTGTGTATCAGTGGGAGCAGAAGTAGCTCGGTACTGCTAGAGTGTGAATGTGAAACTATAGTATGAAATATGAGGGACATACAAACTTTTGCTAAAGTGTAGTATTTGTTTTTAATGCTTTAATTGTGATGACATCAAAGAAAGCTTTTTTCTCTTTTAAAGTGACCCACCCATACTTAATGTTATAAGTATACTACCCTTGGTCATTTACTCATTGTTCAACAAATATATATTGAGTCATGACCCAGTGCAATATGGTATCTTGGATGTTAAATTAAAATTTCCCTCAAGGAGGAAAATATTCTGAATTAAGTGTAATTTAACACGGTTTGAAATGGATAGGAAGCCAGAAAAGGAAGATAATGAAGATGCAAAATCAGGGGCCAAATCCAAAAAGTCTTTTTTGTGAAGAAAATTAAAAGTCTGATAGTGGTTTATAAGATGTATGTTGGTAATATTTCAGAAGAAGGATTATTATTGGGGGGGGGGGATACTATCACTAGTTTTATAGACCAAAAAATTTAATTGGGGATACTTTTTGCAATGGAATTTTTACAATACCCTGTTGGCTCCATCATTTTATGTGACAGCCCAAATC
The DNA here is from genome assembly GCF_023721935.1 of Panthera uncia. Lineage (NCBI taxonomy): Eukaryota > Metazoa > Chordata > Mammalia > Carnivora > Felidae > Panthera > Panthera uncia. Next base: position 62,539,894 of record NC_064810.1, on the reverse strand, counting down.
ATAGGTATCATCCTATTCAAGCATTTTGAAAATATGCACTTTATTGTATTTATTTCTCTTCTTACTCACCTCCCTACAGTCCCTTAAGGCTATCTCATTATGTTATATCTTAATGATTCTTTAATTTGAATTTGGTCAAATAAAATATGAAACAACTCTCTCACAACAGCCACTTCAGTAATCAAGATGATAATGAAATAATGAAATGTTAAAATATTGTTTCATTTAAAATAAATGTAATTTAAAATATCATGTCCTCTACTCCAGATTGTTTCCAGACACACAATCGGACACATAATTGGAAAGCATGTCAGTGAATACTATGGAAAATATTAGGGGAAAGGAAAGGTTAGAACTGTAGGAGAAAAGCTTACTGGATTTGAGCTTTGAGTTTGTTGGTTAGTGTATTTGAAGTGGCATATACCTATATGTCAAGAGGGAATTCATTCATTCATTCATTCATTCATAAATAAACAAATATTTGTCAAGTGACTACTTGGTACCTGCAGTCATACTAAGTAAGAAGCACCTGTGATCCTTCATTGACTGATTCAGTAATAGTTGTAAGTTCCTTTTGGATTTGTGAATGATTGTCAGTAGACATTCCCTGGACATCTTTGTTTTGTAGTTTTTCTTGCCCTTGATGGCAAACCTGTGATCTTGAGCTCAGTAGAAAGTAGTTGAATGATTGACAATTATGATTTATACTTAATATTTCATATCTCATTACATTTTAACAGTAATGCTGCCAATAATACTTAAAATTTTGTTTGATTTTGGAGAGTTATTTTGTTTTATCCATTCATTTTTTTTTATCAATTTATACTTGGAACTTTTTACATGGATGAAAGTTTTATTGTCCACAGAGATAGCTTAGTTTCTGTTTTCAGTGTTAGTTTACTTTACTAAAATTGCAAAATGTTTAATGAATACTGGATTTTAATCCTAAACTATTTTCAGTGAAAGACTACAGTAGCTTACCACAATTTTCTGAGAGAGTTGAATAGAAATTTAAGGCCTGACCTCCTACCACCCTCTCCCTCTTTTTATTGGTGATATAATTTCTCTGCAAAATTCACGTGATGGAAAAAGAAAAAAAAAAAAACCAAAGGGAGAAAGTGGATTAGTAGGAAGCTTGAGGAAAAGAAAGGTGTCAAGATCCTTCAAGTATAAAATCAAATTTGAAACACTTGACACTTCTAAGAGGCTAGGAAGCTAGGTAGATAAGGTTGCATACAGAAAAGATAGAATTCATAAGAAGTTGTAAGTGGGAAGAAACATAATGGCATGAGTGGAGGAAAAAGTAAACTATTGCCCATAATATGATGTAGTGCAAAAGTAAAGTATTGGGGAATTATTTCTTTAAGTAATTACCACACATACACACACCACCCTAGGAAGATGTTCAGTAGTAAATGTACTCAGGTGTGTATCTCCTTCCTTCCTTCCCTTTCTTCCTCCTCTACTCTTTCTTGTATTATTGTTATTGGTGTTCTTTTGTACTTGTTCAATCCTGACTGCTCAATAATAAGCTATGCTAGGATAAAGGTCGGAAGAGGACTGTGTTTGTACATTCTCTATCCCTATGGAACTCAGCATGTGACCTTAAACATGTATGGCAAACTTATTCAGAATATTTTTGTTGAACAAAGAAATGTGTGAATGGGTGACTGAGGTGAATGAATGGATGATGAAAAAAATGAATGAGTGAAAAAAATGAATGAAGAAGATATATTTTGGAAACAATGCAACTTAAACTTAAATCCTGGAAACACTATTGCATGTACAGTTTCTTAAGAAACAGATTCTGAAACAGAGATCAAAGTTTATTAGAAATGCTATATGAGATCAACACCTATGGGGAGATGGGGACATGTGCCTAGGCCTAAGGAGGGGTTGAGACACAAGTCATTTGCAGCAGTAGCCTCAGCTGACCCCACGTGGGGCCAGGACTTTATGCCCCTGCACAGGCTAGTCATCTGACAAAGGCTGTCCTCAAAGAAGGGTCATGAATGTGGACAGAGATTTCAATTGATACCGTAGTGAGAAAGACTGAGCAAGGGAATAGATGTTTTCATCCTGTGGATGGAGATCTAGAAGTGAACCACAACGTCCACTACCAACACCACCACACGAATGATCTTTACCATTTCTTTAGAAGGTAGATCGAGGGCCAATAAACGGACAGGGGAAAGATTTCAGCTCAAGGAAATATATTCACACAATTTTCATAATTTTAAAAAGCTTTAGAATGGAAATATCCCAACCGAGCCTGGCTAGTCTTTTGTTACATAAGTATTAACCATCAGAGGGCAAAGGGAAAGAAGTAGGATTTAGGATAATTCCTGACTCGGAAGGTCTGATATTACACATATAGACATATATCTGTCTAATTTTACATATCTGTCTAAATTTACATATATGTATATACATATATATATCTACATCAAATTCACACTCAAATTTAAGACATTTATACTGATTTACTATTTTTATCATAAAGTTAATTCATCATAACTCCAGGATGAACCTATGAATAACACTAATTAGAATCTTGAGAATATTCGGGGCCATGTGTGAATAAGAGTGTATATTTCTCTCAAAGGTAGTAAACATCTAAGGCAGGGATATGGGGGAATTTGAAGACTGGGAGAAATATAGAGCACACTGAGCATGTAGTGAGTTTAATTCAGCTAAATTTCTCTATGAGAGAGCTACTCTGTGCTTTCATCTGAGGAAAGGAAATTAAGAATTATTGAAACTGAGCTCAATGGCAAGGCCTTGGGCTATATGCTTTATCTATATTATCGGTATAGTAATAGCAAGATGTTTTATAACACTAGCCAGGTAACACAACTCTTTTAAGCACTTTGCATATATATTAAATTTTTTTTCGTATTTATTTATTTTGCAAGAGCGAGTGTGAGGGAGTGGTGGCAAAGAGTGATGAAGACATAGAATCCCAAGCAGGTTCCTTACTGTCAGTGCAGAGCCTGTTGGGAGGCTTGATCCCAAGAACCATGAGATCATGACCTGAGTCAGGATCAAGAGTTGGACCCTTTACTGACTGAGTCACCCAGGTGCCCCTAAGCACTTTACATATATTAATGCATGTATTTTAGCACAAACATTTGAGGTAGGTATGCTAATATTATTCTCATGTTATAGATAGGGAACCTGTGGTACAGAGAATTTCAGTAACTTCTCCAAGGTCATGAAACTAGGAGGTGACAGTGCTGAAATTTGAACCCAGGGTAAAAGGAGATACTGCCTCTCAACTTATTTAAAAGATTGGTCTTCTTTGTTGGCTGTAGAATGATTTGAAGTTTATTGAGTTGAGAAATAACTCAAAAGTACTGAGATAAGATTGCCAATCCAAATAAAAGTAGTTCAGAATGAAATGAAAACTTCCTCTTAACAAGGATTTTCTGAAGGAAGTTTGACACATCTCCACTGTAATAAATCAATCCTTTGTGTTTCTTGAATATGCAGCTTGCATCCTGGTAGATCGTATACATCAAACCTGCCCACTTACAGATCCTCAGTGTGTAAACTACATTCTTCAGGACTATGCAGGGGTTTGTAGTGTTTCCTGATGCCTCCAATATAGGAAAACAGTTAGAAAGTTAAAATAATGTGTTCTAATATGAAGCACTGTATGGGGGAGTCTAAGACTGAAGTTTTACTTCAATTTTATCATCCACTACCTATGAAAATTAGTCAAATTACTTAAACATTCTAAGCCTCATTTTTCTTGCCTACTGAATGGATCATGACACCTATCTTTTAAAAAAACATCAAAAAAAAAGGGGTGCCTCTATGGCTCGGTTGGTAGAGTATGCAACTCTTGATCATGGAGTCATGAGTTTGAACCCCATGTTGGGTGTGGAGACTACTTTGAAAAAATATATATATATATTAAAATTATTAAATATTTAATAATAATATTAATAATTATAATAATTAATAATAATTAAGTAATTATTATAATTGATTATAATAATAATTATAATCAATTATAATAATTAATAATATTTAAATATTATTAAAATATTATTAAAAATATATTTATATATTTTTTTCAAAGTGAAGGAAAAAAAAGCAAAATGAGTGAAAGAGTGGGAGATACTGGCTTCCAGTTATGGAATGAGTGAGTCAAGGGAATAAAAGGTACAACATAGAGAATATAGTCACTGATATTGTAAAATGTTGCATGGTGACAAATGGTAGATACACTTGCGCTGAGCAGAGCATAACATCTAGAGAAGTGCAAAAACTATTGTACAACTGAAACTGTTGTAACATTGTGTGTTAACTATACTTAAAAAAAAAAAAAACCCTTAAATAATAATATAAAATATCACAAAGGGGTCAGTGAGGTAACATAGCTCCTGGAACATTACAGAGACTGAATACACACTGTGTTAATTCTCCTTTATCCCTGTGTCCTGTAACTTCCCCAGTCTTCCAAATTCTTCCAAATTCTTCCAAATTCTTCCAAACTTCCCCATTCTTCCAAAAGGAACTCTAATAGTCTCAAATATACTACCTCAGCATATTTTCTCTAAACTATATCCTATCTTTCTTACTCTATGTCTTATTCATTTCAATGAGTATTAGTTTTTTTTTTCTTTGAGGGCTAACTATGAAAGACTAGAGAAAATGGAACTTCATCTATTTTTCTTTGATTAAAATGTTTAGATATGTATAAAAGTACCATCACCAAAGACCAAAGTGGAAATTCTAAGAAGGTTACAACCATTAGCTAATGTAAAGCTTGGGTTTTTTCTTCAGATTTATTTATAGCATTTCTAGCCTCCCAGCCACAATAAATAAGAAATGGTTGAGGTTATGTTCAGCAAGACAAGTAGATATATTTTTTGGGCAGCTTGATGATGGGCCAGGAAGACTTTACATGGAAGCTCCACACTTTTATGGTTATTTAGTTATTTTTTTTACAATGATAGGGAAAACTGATGAAGCCACTGCTTTCCTGTTAGCGAGCTATTTTAGGCTTCAGTGAGTTTATAATTAATCAGTTGACATTGGATGAAGGATAACTTTTGTTTTTAACATTTAACTTTTAGGGCATATTTCCAGGTCATCAAATTACCTATTCTGAATGTTATAATTTTTATTACAGATCTATGCATTTTTTTTTGTTAACTAGTTTATACATACAATCAACTTTCATATATTTGCAGAAGCCAATTATTCAGTTTAATAATTACCCAGGCTCTCTGTTTCTAGTGTTTCCCCTTGCTTGCCCTCTATTGGCCATTCATCAATAGCTCTACCCCAGGGAACAGGAAGGAGGCAGGTTGCTTAGGTGAGTCTCATAAGAGATGGTTGGACTTCAGGGTTTGAAAAGGCCGAATGGTAAAAAGTAAAATAAAATGCTGGGCTAAAATGAGGTTGAATATTCAGTGGAGCTTAGTTCACCATTTTAGTGTTGAAAATAATTTGCAGCCCACTTGCTCTTAGTATTTAAAGCCAAATCCATAGTTATAACAACAAAAACTCTGGCAGACTGTGTGTATGTGTGTGTCTGTGTTCATGTGAGAATCTATTTTGTCAGCACTTTGTCTCCTTCATTGAATCCCTCTAGCACTGAAGCTGTATCATTCTAATGTCACTTACCACAGATACGTTATTTGTAAACGTAGCTCCTGTGCGCACCGTTGGCAGAGAATTGTATCTTACTCATCTCTGCATCTCCATTGCCTAGAATTTGTCCTCCCGTCCTTAGAAATAGCGTGGCTGCTGAATGAGTAAATGAATGGATGATGAGGGCATTTTTAAGGAACAAAATGAGAGCACAATTTAAATAGCTCTTCATATTTCATATGAGATGCCATATTTCTGGTCAGTAATGCAAGCTGAGAAGTTGATTCTGTGGTGTTGCCAACGCTAACCCTGGAAAACAAACCATTAAAGTAGCAGCCCTCCACAGAAGTGATCTGTGTCACTCAACAATGCAGGCTCTCTGTTAGCTTGTGCCCGAGCGTTGGCTCCCGATGCAGAGTCTTGGCATCGTCAGGAGGCAGACAAAGAATCCATCAAAAGACCAGAGACAAGTTTGATGTATGCAGTTCATTCCTCATCTTGCAACATCACTGCCAGTCATGTCCTCACAGCTGTGGGGGATTTTGTTCATTTTATAGCACCTACAACGTTACTACATAAGCTTTCATAATCTGACTGTCAGAAATATCTCAGGGTGAGTATTGTACCTGGGAAAGATTGGCATAGCGTGGCCAGGGACACAGCAAGTGATGCATGAGAAACAGCGGTCAGGCCTTTCTTGTGAAGTGCTTTTTTGTTTTTGTTTTTGTTTTTTCCTCTTCTGTGTAATCAGGTCCAGGGAAATGTCTGTATGAGCCAGACCCAACTGTTAACGCTGGCCCTTTTTACACTGTGATCTGACCCTGAGTGTACTTGACCCATTAAGGTATTTAAAAACAAAAAAGAATTGCCTTTGTAGAGAAGGCAATGAAAAATAACTGGGACCATTTGGGGATGCTATCATCTTTACTCTTTCCATAGTTTTATCTCAGAGCTTAGTCTTAGGGCAGGACAAGAACACAAACAGACATGGATGTGTGTGACACACACACACACACACACACACACACGCTTTATATTCATTTCTGTGCATAATGGAATCTTGACCTTCCATGATCATGTGAAGGCAACATATGGAAATGAAGGTGCTCCCCCATAATATCTCTAAAGAGAAACCAGACTGATGACAAACTAATTCTGATTATTTTATTCCAGGGGGCTGGCTTGAGTTAGGGGCCAGGGTTCTGGTTCTTCACTGTGTCGAGGTCCTGGGCCTTTTCCACATGCCCGTGGTCTCTTGGATATAGAGCTGAGGTGGAGATGGGACAAATGCCAGGACATTCTGGGTTCAGTCATTTTTCTCTCTCCTTCTCTACCTACCACTCTGCTCTCTCTGCGTCTCCACCCAGTATTGGAAGAGGTTTGATACTAGGCCTGATTCAGCACAATAACAAATTCTGCCTCATTCCAGTATGATGAATGAAGAGTTTTAATGAAACTGGCCCAAACTGCTCTGGCAAGCTGCCTTATTTTTGTGTTTTAAATGGAAGTGATCCATCAGCCACACGCAGCGCCTCTGTCTCCACATCCCTCCCTGATGCACCTTGCCCATCCTCCCCACCCGGCTCTCTGCCACTCTCACCTCTCTGTGTTCCCAGTCTTCCTTGCCTGACCAGTGAGATCATGGTTCTCTGCACCCACCGGCTCCACTTTGGAGCACTGACCACTGCTGAGGCCCTGGGTGCATGACTACACAGCCCTGTGCACATAACTCCATTCTTTCCCAGCCCAGGATACAGCATGCTAATGTGGCAAAATGTCTGTCGGGTATTAATTACGCTTGCTGGCTGCTCCCTCATTAGAGTTGCCTATCTCCCTTGAGAAAGGTTGTAAATCAAACTATGATTCATGACTTTTAAAAAATGGGAAAAGATACACAAACACTAAAGGGAGAAAAATCCTCCAAAAATAATAAATATAAACAAAGAGGAGGGATGACACCTTAATCAAGCTGGCTGGTAGCAGCAGGCAGCTCAGCATTTTGCTAGAGTAGAAACGGCAGTTTTGTTAGATGGTTCTTTCTCGTGATTTGTTTCATCATTAAAAAAAAAAAAAGGAAGGCACAGCTTTATTTTTCTTTCTTTGGGGGGTTGTTTAAAATTGTGTGATGGAAAATGGAAGTGTAATCTGCATAGTTGTGTGAATGATCATAGGCTGGAGTTTCATTAACCGGGAGTTTAAATGAAAGGAAGAAGGGGAAAAAAAGGTGAGGGGGGACCTCCAAACTTTCAAAGGTTTGCAAGTTCCTCTCTGAGTAGAATTTTCTGTAAAATACCATCTCCTGAACACCATAGGCTGGAAATACACTCCTGAGCTTTTTTAGACTATCACCTAATCCCAAACAGTCAGTGCTCCTGTAAGAATTTTGATCTCTCAGAGTTGCTCGGAGATTCCATGACATAATACAAATGAAAATATTATTCAAACTCTAAAGTCATTATTCACATGTTTGTGTATGATTTGGGGACAGAGATATCCATCAAAATTATCAGAAATTATTCATGTTACTCTCAAACGTAAGCCTGTGTTGCTTACCCACTGTATGGTTAGCTTCATAGCATATGCGTGAAGTGTACCTTTGAAATAGAAAATAATTGTAGTTGTCTTTCTCAGGCTTAACTATTTTATTTGGGAAGGAAGTCCACCAAGGCTGAGTAATGATGCAGTATAGTCAACAAATCTCACAGAAATTTAGAGATTAATAGGGATTAGTTCAGTTGGGGAAGATTTCATATAAAAGGTGGGGCTGAATGTCACTGGGGATAAAGGTTGTACAATGAGCAAATCAAATGGAGAAAAGACCTTAGTGTGTTTGGGGAACAGTATGGAGGACAGTCTCTTGGGTAGGGGAATCATGGCCTTGTATGGTAGAAGATGAGATTCGTGACCATTCTATTGAGGACAGATGAAGGATAATTTTCAAGGAAACTCCAACCAGTACAGCTATTCCAGGTGACTTATCTGTCACCATTATTCTGTTTTATTTTGTTTGCCTGTTGGAATAACCATACCCATCTTATTAGGAACATAAGTATAAGGAGCTCTTGGTTTTTTGCTATTAAATAATTTTGACTCTACATAATTATTGCTAAGCCATGGTTTTAGGAAGAGCCACTTAGGACTTGGGAGATTGGTGATATTGCCCAGCACCTGGTTTGTCATTAGCCTTCTATCTCTGTCTTCAGTGTTTTCAAGGACAGATAGCCAGGGATCCATGGGAAGGAGTTAGACGATTCAAACTGATTATATTCGGAGAGGTGGTATGGGGAGAGGAGTCCCAACAGTTGCGTTCAAAGGAAGATTAGCTTGCTAGGGTTGCCATAACAGAATACCAAAAATTGATGGCTTAAATAATAAAAAAAGTATTATCTCACCATTCTGGAGGCTAGAATTCCAAATCAACATGTTAGCAGGATTGATTTCTTCTGAGGGCACCAAGGGAGAATTTGTTTCATATCTCTTTCCTAGCTTCTCATAGTTTTCTGGACGTCTCTGATAATCTTTGGCTTATAGATAGATGGGTCACGCCAATTTCTGTCTTCATGTTTGCATGGCATTCACCCTGTGTGTGTGTGTGTCCAAATTTCTCCTTTCTGTAGCCACCAGTCATAATGGATTAGAAGCCCACCCTACTCCAGTATCACCTCATCGTAAATGATTACATGTGCATTCACCCTATTTCAAAATAAGTTAACATTCTCAGGTACTGGAGATTTGGACTTTACCATAGGAATTTTGGGGAGATATAATTCAACCCATAATAGCTATGATAAGCAATAAGGATAAGTCAATCCTTTCCAGTTACTCAGGGACTACAACATCCCCAACTGCTTCTCTGCAGCATTTAAAGCAAAGGAGCACATTCAAAGTATTGTCGTGATGATTAGGAGGAAGTGAAGGGATTTTTGAAGACATTAACTTTGGAAAACATGGCTTGAGGTGTGCTTTGTGTAAACATAATATTTTTAAAATGCATCTGCCTATTGAATGCAAGTCAAAACACGTGGCAAACATTTTCACAATTTTCCACCAGGGGGTGCTCCCCCAATATAAAGAAACAAGAACACTTGAAAACATTTGACTGTCTGAACAGCCCCAAAGCAAACATTTGTTTCTGCCAAAATCCTGGAAATAAACATTATTTTACTTTTAGAAACAAACATATTGGTTCATGAAATGAATTTTGGGAAAAAAAATCAGTTTCAATAGCATACATGTATGTTTTTAAACTTGCATGAAGGAATATAAAACTTAGAGTTGGCTGATGATAGTCTTGATTATTTAGAAATTGAGGGCGCCTGGGGGGCTCAGTCGGTTAAGTGTAGGACTTCGGTCCAAGTGATGATCTCGTGGTTTGTGAGTTTGAGCCCCATGCCAGCCTATGTGCTGACAGCTTGGAGCCTGGAACCTGCTTCAGATTCTGTGTTGCCCTCTCTCTCTCTGCCCCTCCCCCACTCATTCATATTCTCTCTCTCTCTCTGTCTCTCTCTCAAAAATAAATACACAGAAAAAAATTTAGAAGTTGAGAAATATAGTTCCAAAGAGATTTCTCAGACTATTTCCAGTGTAAGAACTTTTAGAATGTTAAATACAGAGAAACAGAAGCCAATTCTCCTGACTTCTGTAAAGCTCTTAAAATATGCATTTCACATAATGTGTACAGTCGAAAACCCTCATAAGCTGTGTAGGAATTACTATGAACAGGCAAGTGTTCTAGGATCTGATTCACCCAGGCTTTCACAAGTGCCAGCTTGATATGTCATATAGCTGAAATCCTACTCAAGAGATTTTTTTTTGTTTTGTTTTTGTTTTTGTCACCAACAACCTACTTTAAGAACTTTGTCTTAAAATTTAGAGCCAATAACTTAGTCCTGTGTTGTGGAATTCAAGAAATCAATTTATTTGAAGCTCTACTATTTTAGATTTTTTTCCTTTCAAATGTACTTAAAATTTACATTATAAACCTTACTGTTTTTATACAAAGCTTTTTTTTTTTAATTCAAAAATAAGATAATATTTTCTGGGGAAATTGCTATAGTGCACCTCCCCCCACCTTCAACCAAAGAAGAAAATAGGGTTCCTCGAGCTTAAATTAATTGCATGAAAGCTCCTGGAATATCTAAGGCAGGTGTGAGAAGAAGAAAACACAGTTCTCCTAGTTCTCCATGCACTTGGGCCAGCACATGGGCCCCACCTCCCATCCTGGATGCCCAGACACACACTGCCATTCTTGCTTACTGCAGCAGCTCTGTGGAGGGAAGAGGAAGAAGGAAAGAGGCTTTCCTTTATGGCGAAGGTTTTAGTTTCCCTTGTTCCTTATAGCAAATTATGTTGATAATTCCCCTCACATTGCATAGGCCTTATACATTTAATCCTACAGCCTATTGATAAAAGAAAACTAAAACCATTTCTACTTTTGCAAAGGTGTATTTTACCATTTCTAGAAAATGCACAGCTGCTATAATGTCACAGGGAATTGCCTCAAGGAGAAATGCTGATTTCTCTTTCCGGTACGCTATTCCAGAAATGCTCTGGGTTCTCACTAGCAAGATGGCTTTTCTACGCAGAACCATTTTTATCATTATGTGGAAAATTATAACCCTAAAAAATGTCCCAAACCTGTTAATTTATTGGGTTCTGCTTCCTAAAATAAGAACAAATAAGTAGCTATCTGAGAGAATTAGTGGAGTGAGAAGGTGAGACTCAATTCCATATTGCATGTGTGTTATGCTCTGCTTTTTATAGCTCCTGCTTAAATAAGCTTGAAAATAAAGCCATGGATCGATGGCCCGAGATGTATCATTACTGAGAATGCAACCCTGGGATTAACTTAACCAGCCATTCTTCCATGCAGCGAACAAAGCTTGTCTTGGGAATCTCAGACATAGGCTGTGCCCTGGCATGGCCCCTTCCCACTGCTTGCACCTATCCAGGATGCTGCCTCACCACACATTCATGGAGAGGGGGAATGGCCGAAACCTCCTTGCAGTAGAAAGAAAAATAGGGACCAATAGTTTTAGATCACTAATTTTAATAATAACATCAACAAAGGGGCGCCTGGGTGGCTTGGTCAGTAAAGCTGGTGACTTAGTTTTGGCTCAGGCAGATGATGATCTCATGCTTCGTGGGTTTGAGCCCCACATTGGGCTAGGTGCTAAAGGTATGGGCCCTGCTTGGGATTCTCTCTCTTTCCCTCTCTTTCTGCCCCTCCTCCACTCATGCCTTCTCTGTCCCTCGCATAATAAATAAACTTGAAAAAATAATGATAACGTCAACAACTACAGTGTACCAGATACCTCTCATACCTTAGTTTTGACCCTCACATTACATTTTTAAGAATTAGGTCCATTGTTAGAAATGAAAAGAAGGGTGCCTGGGTGGCGCAGTCAGTTAAGTATCCAATTTCAGCTCAGGTCATCATCTTGCAGTCTGATTTCGAGCCTCGTGTTGGACTCTGTGCTGACAGCTCAGAGCCTGGAGCCTGCTTTGGATTCTGTGTTTCCTTCTCTCTCTGCCCCTCCCCCGCTCATGCTCTGTCCCTCTCTGTCTCTCAAAAATGAATAAATGTTTATATATATGCTTAAGTATATGTATATAAATATATATATGTATATATATATACATATATATTTATACATACATATATATAGAGAATATATATAAATATATATGTATATATAAATATATATAGAAGTATACATATATAAATATATATAGAAGTATACATATATAAATATATATAGAAGTATACATATATAAATATATAGAAGTATACATATATAAATATATATATGTATATATAAATATATACGTATATATATGTATATATATAAATATATGTATATTCATATATATGTATATATATGTATATATATTTATATAGCTTTTATATATTTATATATTATATATTTATATATACATATATATTTATATTATATTTATATTTATTTATATAAATATATACGCATATATACATATATAAGTATTTATATAAATATATAAGTATATATAAATATATATATGTAAATATATAAATATATATTTAAGTATATATACACATATATATGCATAAGTATATATATGTGTATATATATATAACTATATATATATGACTATATATATGTGTGTGTGTGTATATATATATATCATTTATTTATAATGTAATGTATATATATATATGGAGTGAAAAGGAAAAAAAAAGTTTCGGCCTCAAAGTATATGGCTGAATTTTTATTTGAAGCCAGGTCCCTCTGCCTTCAAAGCCCGTTCTCTCTCTTCCATGTCAAATACCTGTTACATGGCACCATCGTGGACTTTTATATTTGTGTGCAAGAGTAACATTTCATGGAGTGACTCAGCCATTTAGTCTTTGTGTGACTCTGGATGAGTCACTTAATGTCTCTTGATGTCTGATTCCTTATCTGTAAAATGGGATGATAATACTACCTACAATTATAAGGATTAATGAGTAAATAAACAACGTGAAGCACTTTGAGGAGTGCTTTGACTGCAGGAAGCAATCTATAGAAGTTAGTTATTTTAGTACTATTGTTGAATTCAAACATGAGAGAAGACAGGTTTCTCAAGAATACTTCAGAAAGGAGTAATACATATAAATTAGAAGCTTTCAGAGGTGAGGTATATCCTTATACGGTGAAGAGACTGCATAGGATATGGGTCCACACTATTTAGTTGAAAAATATAATTAGCCGGGATCAAGGTAAAAAGAGATTTCAGGAATGAAACTGATCTTCCGGGAACTTGGCCAGTGAGCTTTGAGGTTTATTAAATATTCCACTAACATAACAGTCCTTGCCTTTGCATCTGGCAGGATTTACCATGTAGGCCAGATCTTTTATTCTGAACCTGGACAGCCAGAGGAGAGAAACAGCATGGCAGAAGGCTGAGGAACAGTGATCCTGAAGTCTCATGGTGAGCCAACAGAGAAGGCAGAAAAAAGAAAAGCATTAGTACAATATCATTTATTTATAATGTAAGTTTTGAGAAACTTCACACAATTTGTATTGGGAGACAAATACCTCACCCTCTGACTTTTCCTTCTTCACTGCCATCCTTGCTCCCTGAACTCTGATTGTTTCCTCAGAAGAAAGCTGGTTTGACCAGCTTTTCTGATGTTTTCTTTTGAAAATAATAAAAAACATAAAAGGTACTCTCCCACGGAGATGTAAACGTATGTCACACATGTCTCCCTGTTTCTGTGCTGTGTAAATGGTGGTCCTCATGAGGTGGACATGAGGAGCAGTCTGCCTTGTGATGGTCCAGGGAAAGACCCTGCCCTCACGTCTTCTCCCCAGTCCAGCCAGCCCAGCTTAGAAACCTCCTCTCAGTGGCCTCATCCTCAGTCATAACATAGCTGCCTTGTGACCTTTCCAAGACCCACGGTTCATCCTTACTCTGCAGCAGCTGTAGTGTTCTAGAAACCTCACAGTTCTACCTACAGTATTTCTTGTTGTTCCATAAGGTGACCACACACAAATTTGTCTCTGAGATGCTCTAAATCTTGCCAAAACAATCCGGTCTTGATTCTCTCCTGATAGGCCCATAGCCTTGCTAGTATAGATTAAAATCCTGGACTGTCAGAACCCAAAGGATGTCTTGACTCATCTTGTCTACCAGCTCTAATTTTTAGCTGAGGCCACAGGTGCCCACATCACTGTTAGTGGATGAGCCCAAACCAGAATGCAGACAAGCTAAAGCTGATGGACTATTGCTTCCTTGTGTCACATGACATGGCTCCAGGTTAACTAGGATTTGTGTGCGCAGTAATGACATATTTTGCTGTCTGAAGTATTTCACTTTTCATTCCACATAACCACTGATTTTTTTTTTAAGTCTTTCTCTCCTCAGTATACCTGTAGGTAGACAAGATGGGTGGCAGTTTACATGGTATAAGTCCAAGAAATTCCAAGAAATTCCTATTGACTATATTTCCAGGGACTGGTTAATTTTTGGGATTCAAAAAAATCAATCTTTCTAAACTTAAGAATTTATATCTGCAGAAAATATTATGGAATATTTTAAGGATTTATAATCAGAAAAATAATAGAATAACATAGGTATTAAGTACTTTTTATTGAATAATTTTAGAGATGCCTGGGTGGCTCGGTTGGTTAAGTATCTGACTTTGACTCAGGTCGTGATCTCAGAGTTCATGGATTCAATCCCCGCATCGGGTTCTGTGCTGACAGCTCAGAGCCTGGAGCTGCTTCTGATTCTGTGTCTCCCTCTCTCTCTTGCCCCTCTCCCGCTTGCACTCTGTCTCTCTCTCTCCAAAAATAAATAAAAATTAAAAAAAAAGAAATAAAGAATTTTAAATTTAAAGAATTACTTTAATTACTTAAAGTAATATTTAAAAACAGAATAATTAAAAAAATAATAGCTTCAAGAGGTGATTTGCATCACATATTTTATTTATAGGAGTAACTGTAAAGATGTTTAAATTGAGATTCCTTTTTCTTGGTTGTGGTCTATTAATCATTATTCCTGGTGGTAGGGCCCTGTAATATGCATTGTAAGTAACTTAGAGTTGTTTCTGCTACATCAGAATCTCACTTTGATGAAATGTTGTTTGAAGATTTGTTTTCCCAATGGCAAAGACTTTCAAATAACACTAAATTCATATTCAACCATACTTGCATAAGTTATCAATAACTATTGAAGATTTTTCTTTTTAAAAATTCTAAGAATACTACCAAAATTCCTACTTGAAGCCCCTTCCAAAAAAGGTTGTCGGTCAAAGAGTAGAGGTTAAAGATGGAAGAGTTGGGGCTCCAACTATGACAAGTCAGTTGCCCCTGGAGTCTCAGATGTTGGCTGTGGAAGAGATGATATGAACTAGGACTGGGGCAGTAGGACAATGGGGAATGAGAGACTTACCACCTTAGTCTAGTGTTCTCCCCCTAAGGGTCGGGCTCTTGAATTGACCAGCAGGTGTTTATCTGCATAATTCTCTCTTGTCCTGCTGCTGCTGTGCAGAGGTCTGGACATCTGGGGGAGGCAAGACACAGGCCTGTGTTGTACTCATCCTGTTAGTGGTCAACTCCAGCAGTGCTGGATCCTAAGTGTTTGCACCCCAGTGCGGGCCACTCTGAGTATGATGCAGTTCATATATTCAATTTTAAATTTCTCTGGTAGCCACCTTTCTAAAAAGGGAAAAATAAATAGGTAAAATTAATTTTATTACATATTTTATTTGAATATTTATAGAAACTATTACCATTTCAACATGCAGTCAGTACAAAAATAGTGAGATATTTCACATGTTTTCCATAGCAAGTCCTCAAAACCCACTTTTACACTCACAGTTACACTTACAGTTTTACACTTAGAAAACCCCATTTTGGACTTATAGTACAACTCAGTTTGGTTTAGCTATATTTCAAGTGCTAAATGGCAACATTTGGCCAGTAGCTACTATATTGGATAGTGAAGTTCCCAAAGATTACAAATTGTTTTTAATAATTCTTTTAGAATCAATTGAATAAACATTGGTATCATATGTAACTTTTGGGCATTGTGAAATATATGGTTTATTAATCACTAATATATGAAATGCTTTGCCAAAATACTGAAATTACTGGTGGTGGTTCCCAATTTTGCTTTCATTTTATTTGCATGGACTTGTTGAAAATATATGCTAATGGGCTAAGAAAGAAGGGAAGGAGAAAGGAAGGAAAGAAGAAGGAAAGGGAAATAATTTACAATTGTTCTGAAAGGTCAAAGGGGAATTCTCACTTCAGGTCTGATAGCTACGAGTCAAGAAGCCCCTGTCAGGTTCAGTAGTTCTTTTTGAAAATCTTTGGTGCCTTTACTTATTCAAAAGCATCAGAATCCCATGGGAATTGGTTGAAAAAAAAAATTACAGTGGAGTCTGAACAGAACAGCAAGCTGCTGTTTCCAAGAGAGGGTGCTGAGATAGGAAGGAAGGGCTATTTCTATAGATCAAATTGCTAGAGAGCTAATCAGACTTTCCACAGTCAGTGACAATGGGCAATTTATTCTGATGCTTCTCAGCTCATGGGAACCAGCAGGGTGTGACAAGAATGGTTTGCCTCAGACATACGCATCATAGTTTCCTTTAGGATTTTTAAAATAATCATAATATTTATTTCCACAGAAAAGGGCAACCTCAAATAGTTTGGAACATTGGCCTGGATGCATACTACCACCAGTTGGGTTCTTCACTGGACTGGTGTTAAGAAAACGATAAAAAGTCACTCCAAATCTCCTCTTGGTTGTTGTTCTAACAAAAGTGGCTTGCCAGGATTATTTCTGTGGAGGAAAAATATTTTTTAATTTTCTCTTTATAATTGTGGGAAAGGAAGGGACTGGAAATACAATGAGTAAATACAGTATTTAGACACTCCCAGAGTGCTTTAGCTGTTCTTCATTGTTGTGTCACATCTTAGAGGCAAGTGGGTCTCCAAGAAATCAGACTCTAAACCATTAGTTGTGTTACAAATTAAAACCATCATGTTAATTGAGCTGATTAGAAGTTCATTACAACCTAGAGAGTGCAGTTTGTTTCACTTGGGTCCATTACCTCTTATTAAAGGTTATTAGCAGGACCCCCAACAAAACGAGTACCATAAAACTCTCTCCTTCATATGCAAAGGTTTTGGTAGTAAAGAAATCCATCTCTTCTAGGAAGGTTTCCTAGATCATTCCCATCCCCTTCAACCGCGTTATTTTTTTCTTCTCTGATTCTCCAGTGTTAATTCCATCCGGAATACATTACTTTGTGATGGTCAGTGCCTGCCTTTGCACTATCCTAAACCATAAAAACAACAATAAAATAAACACCATAAGACAACATTAACAACAATGTAATAGACTGTATAGATTCTTCTAGTAGATGTGGAGGGTAAATAAATATTTCTATTTATGAATAACTTTAATATATATTATATACCAGACATGATGCTAGGCACCAGAAGTCAACATTGAATATAACAAGTATGACATCTTCCCTCAAGGGGCTTACCATCTAGTAGGAGAGACAAGCATTAAACATAATGCTACAAAAATATTCGTTTTAACTATGAAAAATTCTACAAAGAAAATCATATCAAAGTTTATATATCAAGTTTCCAATATATAAATCACCCCCCAAAACATATGAGAAAATGTACCAATTTATCAATAAACCAAATGGAAATTAGGTAATGAGATTAAATATCATTTTCACCTATTACATTGGAAATAAATGAATACTCTTGAGATTTTTCCATCATATATTTTGGGAGGCATTGTCAACTTTACAAACCCCATTGGCAAGCAATTTCCCAATATATGTAGAATATCGTAAAGATATGCAACTTCTCTGGCAACACACTTCCAAGATTTTATTCCGAAAGAATAAGTCTAACTATGGAGGAGAAAATACAGACATGAAACTATTCACCAGTTTTATCTTGGTTGAAGATTAGAAATGCTCTAAGTGTCAAAAATGGGTGAATGGCTTAGCAAATATGGAAAATAGGAATTATAAGGGCACAAGGTAGAGTCAGGCAGTTCCAGTTCAAATCCTACCTCTATTTTTAAAAGTTTCCTTTTCTTAAAAAAAAAAAAAAAATCCTTGTCTATAAAGTGGAGATAATTTGTAAAGTACTTACAAAAAAAAGTGATACATTTAAAAAGGTAAAAAAAAAAAAAAAAAGTTTCCTCCCCCTGCCCCAAACTAAAATCTGCTCTTTCAGGGCAACCACAAGATACTGGGTTTTATTTTCCCTCGGGACATCTAAAGCAGAGAAGTTAGGGACCAGTATTACCTGGAGTCTCTCTGAGTTCGTTTCTGGTTTTGGTTTATTTTGTTCCATGTAAAGCAGATATTTCTTAAATACATGTTAGCATAAAGTATATACTATAGTAGGTACACATGGAAAATGCCATCCCTGCTGAGAGCTCCCCCAGCATTTTCCACAGAAAGCACTGTGCGCACGGACATTTAGGTGAGAGGCGGCTGAAATCTGGTAACATTGGAAATCCTTTTCTTGTCTTTGCCCCTATGAGATGGTCATCTTCATGGAGGAGCAAACCCTGGAAGGGAGCTTAGCACTTTATATACAGATTTGACTCTTCCGCACCTTCTTTGCTGTGTTCTTTCATCCAATATTTTGCAATCCTAGCTGGGCATCAAGATAACTTGGAGAAATTTGTATATACCTGCCTCCCTTGGTCCTACCCCTAAGCCTGCAGAGATTCTGGTTTCATTGGTCTGACATAGGATCTGGCCATTAGACTTTTTTAAGAAGCTTCCCGAGTGGGGCGCCTGGGTGGCTCAGTCGGTTAAGCGTCTGACTTCACCTCAGGTCATGATCTCACGGTCTGTGAGTCTGTGAGTCTGTGAGTTCGAGCCCCGCGTCGGGCTCTGGGCTGACGGCTCAGAGCCTGGAGCCTGCTTCCGATTCTGTGTCTCCCTCTCTCTCTGCCCCTCCCCCTTTCATGCTCTGTCTCTCTCTGTCTCAAAAATAAATAAACGTTAAAAAAAAAAAAAAAAAAAAAAAAGCTTCCCAAGTGGTTCTAACTGCAACCACATGGCAGAGTTACCTTTGCTCCAAGACTCCTGAGAAAAGGGACAATAAAAGTATTTTTTTTCAATACAGAATGTCAAAAATATTGTATGGCTCCTTTCCTCCTGTTGTTCCTAACTAAGGGAGTAAAAGACAGGCAGTAATTAGCTTGTTTCTACATTTCTGCTCACCCGGGCTCTCTAGACTCAGAAGATTCATGACAGACTTTTTTTCTCTTTTGAAGTATCATGCATCAGTTTTCTGTTCCCATCTCAATGAGATAAATTCTGCAATCCATGGCACACTTTCCCCATTCTTGTCAGATACTTTAGCCTGCAACGTTTTCTTTTGTTCTTCTGTCTTCACAGGCATTTCGGCATTAGCTCATCATCTTCTGGAAGGAAGTGAAAATGTTTTGAATTCTAATTCCCTCCCAGATATGAGATGCTGTCATTAAATGCTGCAAACCATTTTCCAGAATTTATGATAATTTATCCACAGGTCCTTTGCTTATTTGTAGATAAAAGATAGTTGATGTTTCTAATATTTTGAGCATACTTTTTCAGCCATTTAGCACGCTGATTAAACAAGCCAGTTATATCTGACTGGCTCTTAGAATATTTTTTGCTGCTTTATACAGAACAGATTTTATTCTCATAGGGCCAGAACACAGTTAAAAAAAAGAATCTTTTTATTGTCCTAGAGCAGGAAAAGTTTCTCCCCACTTGGAAAAGTCATTCAGTCAAATATCCAGGGAAGGCCGCAATATGATGAGCCCTGTTCTAAATGCTGTGGATACAATTAAAAAAAAAAAAAATATATATATATATGTATATGTATAGAAGAAAAACATCTACTTTTTAATGGCACTTAGGGTTTAGTGATTTATTTCATTAGGTTAAATTCCAAGAAGGGATACTATAAAATAATAGAGTATAAATAGTTAAACCTATTTCCACTAGCTATATATATGTGATAAAACAAATCTACTAAAAATTAATTTTAGAGTGTAGGTTGTAGGTATTAGGTATTCATTATATAAAGCTTTCAACTTTTCTGAATGTTTTAAAAAATAATAATACAGTGTTCAAAAATATTTTTAGGAAAAGAATGTATCAGAACAGAAATTATTATTTAAACTAAACAAAATTTAGAGGCAGATTTTGTTCTGGGAACACTTGTTTAGCTAATGTAGTAAATGGTTTATTTCCAAAATACACAGTGTGACTAAAAATCACTGAAAACAAATATTGGTGCTACATTGGAAAAAGGAGCAGAGGCAATATGCAGAAAACTACAATAGACACTGACTACAGTGTCATGAAATGACAGGAGCGAACTCAATAGTAATCAGAGATAGCAAATTTCAAAGGAATTTCCTTAGGGCTTATTCATAAGGCAAATTTTTATTCTTTTAAAAGTTTATTTTGAGAGAGAGAGAATGAACATGAGTGTGGGAGGGGCAGAGAGAAAGGGCCAGATAAATCCCAAGCAGGCTCCAGGCTGTCAGCAGAGAGCCTGATGTGGGGCTCGAACATAAAAATGGTGAGATAGTGACCTGAGCTGAAGTCAAGAGTCTGATGCTTGACCTACTGAGCCACCCAGGTACCCCTTTCAGGCAAAGTTTTAACTAAATAATAATTAAGACTTTGGTGTTGTATACACCAAGATTCCTTCTTAGGTAGGAGGGAGGGTGATGAAGTTTAAATTGGCAACATTTCTGAAAAGTAGTAGGGGGCAATATAGATCATGAGATTTGAAAACCTTCCTTCCCTTGACCCACTAATCTCACTCCTAGAAATGACTTCTAACAAAATAATTAAAGATGCAATCAGAGATCTGTGTACAAAATACTCGTTTAAAAACTTCTTATAATAGCCAAACAAGAAACTAAATATCCAATAATAGAGTATTCAAATGGATATTGGAACTATTATAGTAAGACATATTACACAGTTAGTAACCATCGTATTTTAAGAGAATATTTGAACAAATGTGAAAATGTGCGTGATATAGTAAGTGAACACTATAATGATCATACTAATTAAAAAAAAAAAAGAAAACAGTGTGTAGTTCTAGGAAAAATGGAAATACATACTTAAAAGCAGCAATAGTTACTTTGGATGGTTTTAAATTTAGACTTCATATATTTTTTTTCTCTCAGTGAGCATTCAGTATGGTTATTATCTGCTGCAGAGAGAAAGCATAGAAATCCCAGATCTTTAATGCAGACCCAACCCACAGAAGTGGTTGGGCAGCCTCCTGAAGAGGAAGGGTCTTCTCTCTGCTGATATAGACAGGAATCATGATCTCAGCAGGGGCTCTGGAACCCCATCCCGTGCACCTTCCATGTTTTCGTCATTTTGCTGGAATTCTAGAATCATAGGTAAATAATGCTCTGTTGGATCACCCTGTGTTCTGCTACATATATTAGCTTGCACGTTAGGTATTGTGATCATCCCTCCACTTTTTTGTTTTTTTAAAAGAGGAAGTTGATTCTTCTTGAGATTGGGTAACTTTCCCATGCCCATCAGTCCACAAATGTCACAGTGAGGGCTGGCTACTACAAATTTGGCTGATTTTACACTGTACCAGGTTAGCTGCATGGCTATTATCTCAGTCAGGGAGAAATAATTTAGCAAATGAATGTATTATTCCTTAGTTTACATTTCTCAAACTAGGAAGGTTTTAAATAATGAAAGTAATTATAATTAAAGTAAAATGTTGAGAAAATAATTATTGTCTTACATTATTCTGTAAAAAAAAAATGTACTTGTATCTATTTAAGAAAGCACTGCTAATAGTTTAGAAGAAATTTCACTGCCTCGGATTATGGTTGAAATTATCTGATGGCGCAAGGATAGGGATGCAAATGGCTTATGAAAAATACCTATTGTCAGCCCACTGCTCCTGAGATTCTCCTTCCTTTGGAAGGCCTGACAGAGCTCTGGAATGCGTAATTTTTATAAGGGCTTCAAATGATTATTCCACATAGGCATCTTAGGGAAGACATGTCTCTAGGCCAACAGAGTTCAGTTAGAGTGTGCACTTGTATTTCCTGGTAGCTTAAAAAGTAAATCTGGTTTGGGGTGCTTTGGTAGCTCAGTCAGTTAAGTGTCCAGCTCTTGGTTTTGGCTCAGGCCGTGATCTCATGGTTTGTGAGTTTGAGCTCTGCCTCAGGCTCTATGCTGACCGTGTGGAGCCTGCTTGGAATTCTCTCTCTGCCTCTCTCTGCCCCTCCCGTGCTTGCTCTCACGCTCTCTCTCTCTCTCCCTCTCTCTCTCTCTCAAAATAAATAAATTAAAACAAAAAAGTAAATCTGGTTTAGCATGTCTAGGGTGCAGCCCAGAAGTCTGCGTATTAAACATGTCCTTCATGTAATCCGTTGTGATTGGTATATAGAACCCTCTTTGACAAACCTGCTTTATTTTGATTTTTGTAAAGTGTCTACTGTAGATGGCCCCTTGCATCCAAGAGGGCATAAGAGGAAATAAAATAACACTAATATTTATAAAAATGAACAAAACAGAAAATGTGGAAATGGAACTTCTACAGGAAGAACATGAATAGCAGGAGGCATCTCTGAAGAGGATACACCATTAGGCTCTGATTATTTAAGAACACATGTGGGTAGTGGGAGAGATACAAGGCTTCCAGATTGAGGGGATCAGAAAGATGAACAGAAATAGAAAGGAGCACTGCATTAGAATCAGGGAATGAAAAATATACTTGGAGAGGAGCATGGCCCCTGATGATAATATGGTCTCTGAGCTTCTCAGCTTTAAACCTTGAAGGGACAAGCAGTGGGGAGTCACCGACGGGTCATGATGGATGGTGCCCTCCCATGATATATTGCAATATATACATTGACCTTTCAAAGGTTTAGAAACCTTTTAAATTAGGGTTGACATATACTAGATAGACTGGTTGTTGAGCATTTGTCCGCCCCAACTTCTAACAGCCCAGTTGATGGATTAGAGCTTTGCCTTGCCTTTCCAAACTGCTGCCCTCAACATCAGGCTCTTAATCATCTATGAAGGAACAAAAGAGAAAGTTCAGTTTACACATTTCTTGGAATATAAACTAAAATGCAGATTTCAGAACCTATGCCAGACCTGTAGATTTTTTCGGGAATCTTAATGTCTCCAGACACATCTTGTGCACCCTAGATATGAATGTTGACTTGTAGACTGAGGTTATATGTTAAAACATGAATTTCTCTCCCAACTACACATACACACATGCAGGCAAACACACATTCATACGCCACGTTCTAAATCAGCCCTTTGGGTCACTACAATGAGGAACTGCTTCAAGGACCTTCTCAGTTCATTATGATGTTTTCCTGCTTCAGAATATTCCAGGGTATTTTGGTATGAGAGAAATTCTCTAAGCCTTTGTGTGCCTGTCTGACCCATCCTTGGGTTCATTTGCTCAACATCTTTTAAGACTGTAACTCTGAAGGAACATCGACCAGTCTGGACCAGTAGTCATTTCACCCTCCAGTGATGGCCAGTGTTCCTGTTTATTGAAGGACAGTAAGGCTTTATCCTGACCTGTACTGAGAGGCCGAAAATCTGATTATCTTTATGATGTTCACTGTGTATAATGGCCTTGCTTATATAAACAGATACAGATAATTAGCCATGACTGTATTAATTAATCTTTCAGAGAGAGATGAACTTTAGCATATACAACTGTGGATTAAAAAAAGATGTGTATTGACTGTGGCTGAATGGGTCAAATAAGTATGTCTGAGGAGGAGAAACAGTTGAGAGCAAACGTCTTCTCTTTTTTTTTTAATGTATTTTTTATTTTTTTTAACGTTTTATTTATTTTTGAGACAGAGAGAGACAGAGCATGAACAGGGGAGGGTCAGCGAGAGGGAGACACAGAATCTGAAACAGGCTCCAGGCTCTGAGCTGTCAGCACAGAGCCCGACGCGGGGCTCGAACTCACGGACCGTGAGATCATGACCTGAGCCGAAGTCGGCCGCCCAACCGACTGAGCCACCCAGGCGCCCCAGCAAACGTCTTCTCTAAAGAATAACTTTTTATTTAGCAGACCAAATACTGGTGTTGCTTGCATGCATGCATGCGTGCGTGCATGCGTGTGTGTGTGTGTGTGTGTGTGTGTGTGGCAGAGGAGGGGAGAGAAATGAGACAACTGAAGACTTAGGTATAAGACTTTTTGTGTATCAGGTATTAATCATTATTTACCATCTTATTGAGAGGTTTTGCTGAATAACTAATGAAAATGCGGTGGAATTTGTTAAAAATAAATCTAACATAAATAAAATGAAGCTGCTAAATAACAAGGGCATCATAAATATTACTCTGGCACTAAGGAAAGTGAATCCTCAAATGAAAGGAGAGGAAGATTTGCTGGGCCAAGTTTTTACCTTTATAATTTCAACCTGTAGACAGTTGTCATCAGGACTCCCATCTCTAATTCAAATGTGCTGGGAGATTGCAGTATAAATCTCTGCCACAACAAGCAGGAGGGGAGGACAAGAGGTCTGCATAACATTGCATTTGGTAAGATAGATGTATTCCGATTGGAATTGGAATGCTCAAGCAGACTAAATCAGCACACATTTATGCTTCTCTTTGAATCATTATCAGATAAATGGCAGGTGATGACCACAGGGAGAAAAGGAAAAAGTTGTTCAGAAAATGATGTTTATGAATTAAAAATTTCTAGGACAAGAATGTGAAACATCTATTGAAATCTTTCCCTTACTGGTTTGGCATTAAAAAGACAAAAATTACTTGTCCAGCAGCCAAGACTATATATGTGAAAATGTTAGGGCCTGAAATGCCTCTAAAAGCTTTCCTGACTTGTGAAGATGTAATTTGTTGTTCAAAACCTACAGAAAACAACTAAGCCTCATCTCAATAGAAGACCTACTACATGTTCGTAATGAACTATACAGGACCTGTGGGGCTTTTAGGCAAAGCAAACACAACTGTTTGCAGTGCTTATTTCTGAACCACTATTTTTGTGTTTATTTACCCAGCACAGATGTTATGGCTCATTGAGAACCAAATGGTTTGTGTATGTGGCCATGTTTTCATGGTCAGAATAGCTCATGCAGAGATATGTGTGTTTGCTCTACTGATGATCTCACCCTAGGTATAATAATACATAGGAATACAGTTTAATTCAGCACATATTGAGTACCTATAATGTGTAAGTAAGATATATTTAGAACAGGCAGATCCTGGTCTCATCTGAAGTGAGGAAACAGGCAGGGTAGTGCTTTGAATTGTCTAATTGGAGGGGAATGTTCTATCCAGGAAAATAGTAGCCTTGTTCCTTAGAGCCAGACCATTTCATTATTGATATAACCCAAAGTCCTTTCTCAAGCTATGCTGACAGATATGAGCAGGCATGGAACTCCCCTAGAACATGCATATTTATAGAATTTACAGGCATGGATGGTCAGACGAAGCCTCGGCCTTCTCTAACAGTAGGCAGTGGTAGAAATTGGTAACATTTTCGTACTATTCCTGACTTAATAAGAGTTCCAGCCACTTCTCAATCTTACTGAGACCCTTCAACAGTTTGGAAAGATGTTGAAATAAAACAGAAATGCTGAGCAGAGCGGTGACCTTGTTGTCAACAGTTAGAATCTCCTGGTTGGATCTCATGATTGATTCAAAGCAAGGGTGGAGAGGGAAGAAGAGATGTATTTTCCACATGGCAACAAAATATGCTTAATGTTTGAATGGATCTTTTAAGTAACCCTGGACATAGGTAATAAATTAACTTGCCATTGTGGCCCTATTTAAATTAATAGGGTCATCTCTGGAATTGGGTTCTCTGCAGGTGCCATATGCCTCTATTATTTTTGTTGAACACCATTTAGTAAACTGGGGCTGATATTAAAAAATAGTGTAGACTGAGTGACTTAAACAACAGACATTTATTTCTCACAGTTCTGGAGGCTTGTAAGTCCAAGATCAAGGTGCAGGCAGACTTGCTTTCTGAGAAGAGCCCTTTCCTGGCTTGTAGATGGCTGTCTTTTCACTGTGTCCTCATATGATGTAGAAAGAGAGACGAGGCAAGCTCTCTGGTGTCTCTTTTTATAAGGGCACTGATCCCATCATGAAGGTCTCACTCTCATGACCTCATCTAAACATAAGACTTCTGAAAGGCCTGTCTCCAAATACCATCACATTGGGGGATAGGGCTTCAACATATGAATTTGTGGGAAGACATAATTCAGTCTCTAGCAGATGGTGACTGAAACTGGGTCATCGTTTCAGAGAACATGTTCACAGGTGTTTTCTTTGGTGTGAAGACACAAGGCTGAGGATCAAAGGAAGGATGTTCACTTTTATCCCTTAAGGTTTAATCATTCCCAGACCTTCAGCTCTTTCAGTGGCAGATGTCTCTTTCTGTGGTTTAGACCATGAGATGGGTATCAGATTGTTTTAGGATTTCCTCCTAAACAAAGATTAAGGAAACTTTCTGTGTAAGAAGCTGTACAAAATGTAAAGGGACTCAGAAAGACTCTCTTCTGCCTAGCCTAATGGCTGAAAGGAAAATGCTAGAAGTTGTAAGTAGACTTAGCTTCTATACCCTCTCCCTGTTCTTGTTAGCTATTCATATCTCTCAGCTCTTCCTAGGTACATCTTTTCTCAGAAGACTTTACTGATACCAATTCTGCACTCTTCTAGACTAGAATAAAATATTCCTTAGTTTATAACTTTAATACATTTAATCATTGTTTACAATATAATCCCACCCTTTAAAAATTCCCTCAAAGAACCCTTTATTTTACACTTAAGAAGCGTTCTTTAGGTGGGTATCATATGGCTCATTTCAGTGTGCCTGAGTGTGTGAGGGGAGCAGGAACACTCTAGGTCTAGAACTGAGTTGAGGCCTCCTTGTTGCAGCTTGCTTCAATAACAGCAGAAAAGGTAAATTAAGGGAGGTCTACCCTAAAAGCTCATAATTATATGGAGAAAGCTATTTTTGCAGAAGCCCACATCCATGCTTTATGCACTTGTCCTCATCAAAATTGGTTTTGTCCTTTTTTTTTTAAAGAGCTTATCTCACTATAGAATCTCTGATGCATTAGTCACCACTTTCACATCATTCTTGCAACATCTAATTAATTTATAGAGACTGGGTTGCTAAAATGTTTCATATTCTTTTCTGTGTAACATCCAAATAGGATATTCCCTCTGTCTGGAATGCTTTTCCCAACTCCTCTTTACAGGCGCTGTCATGATATTCAATTTTTTTTAAATGTTTATTTTTGAGAGAGACAGAGCATGAGTGGGGGAAGGGCAGAGAGAGAGGGAAACACAGAATCTGAAGCAGGCGCCAGGCTCTGAGCTGTCAGCACAGAACCCAACATGGGCTCAAACCCATGAACCATGAGATCATGACCTGAGCCAGAGTTGGATGCACAACTGACTGGGCCACCCAGGCTCCCTGGAACCATCAAAATATTCAAATTTCCACTTACTGATTGACAGCTACAGATAGGGGTCCCTCTGCTACCCTATGCAATTAATATTTTTCCCCCATTGTTCTCTATTCCAGCACCCTCTTATTACCCCACAACACTCATACATGCTTGTTATTCCTCATTTTTAAAATTTGTGTTGCATTTTTCTATGTGCACTCCCTGCCTGTCTCACTCCCCATTCCATGCCTGGCACAGAGCAGCTGCTTGATATACTTTGTTTAGTGAACAAATGAAAGAATCAATGCACTAGTTTCTGGGCATTTGTCTCTGTTTTACTAATCTCTTTAGACCTAACTAGCATGTAGCCTCAGAAGAATAAAATTAAAATCTGAGGAGTGGGAAATGGATATTATTCATTCCAACATCTTTGTGAGTTATAGTAAAAATAATAATGAGGATGTGGACCAACACTGTGTATTTACTGTGCTATATGTTTTTTTTTCAGTCTTCATTAGACACAAAAGTAGTCAAGAATCTGCATGTAGTATGCTCAGTACCCAACCTCAGTTCTGTTTTAACTGAAAAAGAATACAGAAGTGACACTTTTGAAGCTTAAACTTCAGGGACCTCACTTGCACTGCCACCTTTCAAGGCCCAGGTTGGGGACTAAGCTGTGTGTATTTTTATGTGTATGCTATTCTCATAAGGAGACACCCCACAATTATATAAGCCTCAGGCCATATAATTCCTGAATCTGTTCTGGAAACTTGGAAAGATATTAGAATCCCTATTTTACAAATAAAGAAACTGAACTCTAATTCAAGGTAAAAAAAAAAAATAGGAAAAAATGAGCAGGGTTCTGAACTCTGACCGTACACCTGCAGAACTCAAGTTTTAGCCATTAGACTCATGGAGGGCAACAAGTAAACACACATGAGTAAAATATAGGGCCCACAGATACATGGCTCATATTCTCATATTTCTATTACCACTCTTCTTTTAAAATTAAAAGATATTAGTTTTATGGTAGAGTGAATTTTTAATACTTGGAAGCAAGGATTGTTGTTCCTTCATTATGTCAGCCCTTTATTGACCTCAATTTCCATAAGCCTCTTGCTCAGAGCTTTGACTTGCAGGGCTACAATCTGCCCTCATTTTGTTTAACACCAAGTCAGCTCCTTGGTGATTTTCCTAAGCTTCTGAAAATGGTACATATCCTTGCTTACTACTGCCTTATTCTTCAGTTTCTTCAAAGTGCTATAAATCAAGGTAGCAATATCATATGCCAGTGTTCTGTTGTGTAACAGCCTTTATGAGGTGACTATAAGACTGCATTGCAGGGAGAAACAAAAACAAAAAATCCAAAACAAACAAATAAAAACTCATGTCTCAAGCTGTTCTCCAAAGTATGTTTTATCTTTTTTTTTTTTTTTTTTTGGCCAGTAGTACAGTGGAGTTGATAATATCCATGCCCACCCACCTCATTAGTTGTTTTAGGTAAAGAACACAATAATTACAAAGGCATTCTGGAATTAGAAGTGTTCAATGAATGCAAGAATCATTGTATCAGAAGTAAGTGGTTGAAGGTTGTTTAGGTAGATCTGTATCTTTCCCAAGACAATAGGTATTGGTTATAGTAAATGAGCATAGCTCATTTTTTGGAAAGTTATTCATGAAAGTAAAAAACAAACATAAAAACAAAACACATTTCAGTATAGTCAATTCATATTAATGAAGATCCATGTTATATTTCTCATAAAAATTTAATGTCTCCTAATAAACTATAGTAACTCTCCAGAATCTCTCTTAAATATGCTGACACTGGACACAAAAGTAGTCAAGAATCTGCATGCAGTGTGCTCAGTACCCAACCTCACTTCTGTAAAAGTGACCTAGAGGCTCATAGATTCATTTTTTCATTCATTCAAGAAACGTTATTTAGGAACTAGAGTTATGTGCCAGACTTTGTCCTATGTCCCAGGTACATAGTGGTGAGCAAAAGGAGCCACAGTCTATTCCATCATGAAAATTATAGTCTAAGAGGAAAATAGACATTAATCAAGTAATCACACTAATGAATTCATTATTTCAAATTGAGTTAAGTGCTCTGAAGAAGAGGAATGTAGTACTCTAAGAATTGATAGCAAAGTATATAACTGAGGGGTCAGAAAAGGTTTGCCTAAGGAAATGCATGATCAGCTGAAATCCTGAGGAGCAGCACTTGACCCAGAGAAGAAGGTTGGTGGGTACTTCCTGACAACATGGCATGTTTCTGCACCAGAGGAATCTCCATTGTGCCTGACATGAGAGCCATAGAGATGTGTGGTCTCACATAAGAATGAAGGGAAGCAGAGGCAGAAGGTGCCTTCTAGTCTACTCCAAGATTTCGTCCTTTTCACGAGAGTCATGGGAAGCCATTGAGTGGTGTAAGGGTGTGGTGGTAAGGTGAGGAATCAATGATTTCATTTGTGGTTGAAAATAGCTCTTTGACTAAGTGTGAAAATGAGGAGGAGGGCACCAGAGTGGATATAGGCCAAACAGAAGACTATTATTAGCAAGAGTGGCTTGGGCTTAAGGTGTTGGCAGACCACACAGAGAGAAATTGCTAGATGGAAGGTTTACCTATGACTTGGTGCTGGCAAGGATTAGGGATGTCTCCAAGGCCTCAAACACCTGAAGTCTTCTTGGGGCACTTATATAATACTCTTGTACAAAGAGTAAACATTTATTAATGTACCTCATTTCTTCACTACACTTCTTTATTGACTTAATAAAATTTAGAGTGCTCTCTCTCTGCTTGTGTTTATGCCAGTTGAATAAATAAGATCCTCCCCCTCAAGGAACTCTATTTCATTGACATCATCTTCAAAGTAGCCACATCTATGCTTTGATGATGGTGGACAGAATTCTGTTTTGCATGCACAAGACAATTATTTCTTCCGCCGGTGGAGCACTTTATTTCAGAGCAAGCCTAGTATCAGTTGTGCTTTTTACCAAGAGAACTAAAAATGTTCTGATTTTGTGGAAAACTCAGCTGCCATTATTGTCTTGAGAAAAATGCTCAATTTTTGTGGCTTATTTCATGGAAAGGCATGGCCTGATTTAAGAAATGATTATAGAGGTGTAATGTACCTACTATTAAATTCCAGGCCCAAGCAATAACAAGACATCCACAAAGCAGTAAGACTTCTTTATCAGGAGACCTGACAAGGAAGCAAATTTCTATTTAGGTCTAAAAATTCAGGTTTCCTTGCCTGGTTTTGATTATTTCTGGAACATATATAACTGTATTTACTGGGGTGTTTTCATGCTTTTCGATTCTTTGCCAGTTATTTGGGCTGACAATTGAAGATACAAGTTGGGCATTTTTACTGAACAATTTCTTGTGAAGAAGAATATCCATTGCTGATATCCAACGTGAAGTTACTAAGTACAAACTAACCATAAAGTACCAATAACAGTGAACCGTATTGTCAGACTGGAGTGCACTTCATATTTCCTTAGGAATTAAGAGTGTTTTTGTAAAGGAAAATAATGTTTTTATTTACATACCTGGACATGCTCAGTGATTATGGAAGACAGCTGTATGTGTCCCACAAAAACACAGCTGGAATATGCTGAAATGCATTTCAAAAGACATTATTTTATTGCTTGAGTTAAGCATCCAACTCTTGGTTTCTGCTCAGGTTATGGTTGTGAGATAGAGCCCTGCACTGGTCTCCCGAAGCTGACAGCAGAGAACTGCTTGGGATTCTCTCTCTCTCCATCTCTCTTCCCCCCCCTGCTCATGCTTGCTTGCATGCTCACTCGCTCACTTGCTCTCTCTCAAAATAAATAAATAAACTTAAAAAAAGTAAAGAAACTAGTCCTCTGTCCTGAAGGACTTGTAGTCTAACTGAAAATCAGGTAACAAGGAAATATTAAGGACAAACTTCACTTGTCTGGCTCCAAAAATAAAGTATTATCAGAAGTAATAATAAAGAGGGGCACCTGGGTGGCTCATTTGGTTAAGTGTCCGACTTCGGCTCAGGTCATGATCTCACAGTTTGTGAGTTCGAGCCCTGCATCAGGCTCTGTGCTGACAGCTCAGAGCCTGGAGCCTGCTTCTGATTCTGTGTCTACCTCTCTCTGCCCCACCCCCACTTGCGCTCTGTCTCTCAAAAATGAATAAATGTCAAAAAAATAAAAATTAAAAAAGAATAATAATTCACATTCCTGAGAAATACTTTATTTCCATGTGCATCTTTTATTTTTAATACTTTAGAATTAAATGGACTTTTGCCATGGTGGCCATTGATAGAGCTGGTATGAACTCTTATTTTGAAAAACATCCTTCAGTAGCTGATTCTGCATAGCAATATTATAATATCCCAGGTAATTTATGGCAGTTGGACCTTGCTAGTGCTACCTATCGGAAATAGGTATAATAAAATCTGTTTATTTTTTAATATAATTTATTGTCAAATTGGCTTATATATGACACCCAATGCTCATCCCAAGTGCCCTCCTCAATGCCTATCACACATTTTTCCCTCTCTCCCATCCCCCCTTTCACCCTCAGTTTGTTCTCTGTATTTAAGAGCCTCTTATGGTTTGCCTCCCTCCCTCTATGTTTGTAACAATTTTTTTTTCCCTTCCCTTCCCCTATGGTCTTCTGTTTGTCAAGCAATAGCCAAATTATGGAAAGAGCCTAAATGTCCGTAAAATCTGTTTAGGTTGAACCATTTTATGACGGATATTTCCATAAGCCACTGAATGTTTAGCATTATCTTTTATTTGAAGATCTGTAAAATATTTAATATTCCCATTTAAGTTAGACTTTTGTTTTGCTAAATGTTATTTTGGTGGCATTCTGATACTCTACTTCATCTGTTTATATCTGTTGACATACCTTTAAAAAAAAAAATCTAGGGCGCCTGGGTGGTTCAGTTAGTTAAGCATCCAACTTTTGATTTTGGCTCAGGTCACGATCTCATGGTTCCTAAGGTCAAGCCCAATGTCAGACTCTGTGCTGACAGCATGGAGCCTGCTTGGGATCCTCTCTTTCTACCCCTCCCCTGCTCATGGTATGTCTCTGTCTCAAAATAAATAAACTTAAAAAAAATCTATTTTTTGTACCTACCAAAACTTTTGAAAGTATAAAATGGTCAGGACTGATCTTTAAATATTCACTCCTATTCATGGAATGTGTATTAATTTTCTTGTATAGCATGATTTGATGCAATCAGTTAAACAGGCCAATGCATGAGGGGAATGTGTAATTAATTGCAAAACTAGAAAAAGTTTTTATCACCAAAAATAAATGGCCTAATAATGAAAATGTTTTATCATTTCTGATAGTAGGTGCTTAATAATGAAACACACTTTGTCAGAATACTGCCAGTTAATAATAATAAAAAAAATTTCCAAATAGAAAATAAATCTTTAAATGGAAAACAGGAGAGCTGAGTATGAGACAGTAAAATCTCTATTGAATATGTTGTCTGTTTACCTCAAAAAAAAAAAATCCAGGAAAGGTACAGTGATTTTCCACTTTTCACAGGATTAGAATTTCCTTCTGAGTATTTCGCAATACTTCCTTCTCTGAGATACCTTCTACTTGTATTCAAATTAAAAATAATGTTTAATAATAAATTATTAGCATTGGCTCAGATAAGAAAATTATACAATTATCTTTGCCTTCAAGCAATTTATACAACCATAAAGTAGATTTTTCTTGTCAACAGAATAAAAATGGTCGTTTACTGTTTTGTCATCCAAGTTAGGAGACAGAAACCACTTCCTAATTTTCAGCACACTTGAAACTCTAAGCAAAAGCCAAATAAAAGAGTAACACCAATTTACCATTGAATAGAATTATATGAGAAATAAGTCTGTATTTGGAAACAAGTTTATTGCTGACAATCCCGACAATGTATTATGATAAATTAATTATGGCTTTAAATTTTAGGTGTGTTTTTTGGTACATTTGAGTTTGTTTTTCCCTGATAAGGCTCAAAATGAAGTAGCTGACATGCTTACTTTTGGTTTTTGTTTGCTTTGTTTTTTTCTGGTGTTTTTAACTTAGTAGTTGAAGCTCTCAAATCCAGCTCACTAACTCATTGACCCTTATGTGTGGACAAACCTCACTCTGCCTTGATTTTGACCCTTCTAACTTCTCATGAACCTGTTACTCTAACTGAAGTTATCTGGATGTGAACTATCCTAGTCTTCCAACTAACGTGGGTTACTCTTTCTCTCTTTACTTAACAGTCCCTCTGATAGTCCTGTCACATGATGCATCCATCACGTCAAAAGAACCCTTTTTGGCATTTGCAATAGGTATTTTCTGAATTAGTCTATTGTTTTTTTAAGGTTTAAGAAGATATTTGTAACAACTTTGGACCCTTAATATACTTTCTTACACACATTACTGAAAGGAAAATAAGCAAACCAACCAGACAAACAAAAAACTCTTGCTGAGAGAATCTGTGTTAAAAGATGGGTAACAAGGGAAGATAAAATGATGGAAAAAGTTATACAAACAGAATAATAGAATTAAAATCAAATCTCAGTGCTATCAAATGTTTTTAAATGAAGACCTATTTTAAATCCTGGAAAGAATATTATAGTCTACCTATTGGGAGCCTATTTTAATATGTTTAATGTAGGTTAAAATGATCAATACTAGGAAGGTTATAACTGCTTTGTTTTCTTTTTTTAAATTTGACTTAACTACTGATGAGAATAAACTTCAT
This sequence comes from Panthera uncia, assembly GCF_023721935.1. NCBI lineage: Eukaryota > Metazoa > Chordata > Mammalia > Carnivora > Felidae > Panthera > Panthera uncia. The sequence continues at coordinate 62,505,575 of NC_064810.1, read as the reverse complement.
TAGTAAGAAAAGAATTGGTGGGTGGAGGTGTTTAGAGAATAAATAAAAAGGTTTTTTTATTTTTATTTATATTTATTTACTTAATTCCAGTATAATTTATATACAGTGTTCTATTAGTCTCAGGTTTATAATATAGTGATTCAACAATTCTACACATTACTCAGTATTTATCACAGTAAACACACTCTTGATCTGCTTCACTGACTTCACTCATCTCACCACCCACCTCTTCTCTGGCAACCACCAGTTCTCTGTCTTTAAGAGTCTGGTTTTTTTGTTTGTCTCTTTTTTTCTTTGTTCAGTTGTTTTTGTTTCTTAAGTTCCATATATGAATGAAATCATATGGTATTTGCCTTTCTCTGACTGACTTATTTCACTATACCTTTAGATCCATCCATGTTGCAAATGGCAAGATTTCACTTTTTTGTGGACAGGTAATATGCCACTGTGTATATATAAAACATATTCTTTATTCATCTATTGATGGATACTTGGGTTGCTTCCATATCTTATCTATTGCAAATAATGCTGCAATAAATATAGGCGTGCGTATAGTTTTTCAATTTAGTGTTCTCATTTTCTTTGGATAATAGTCATGGAATTATTGGATCTTATGGTATTTCTAATTTTTTGAGGAATCTCCATACCGTTTTCTATAGTGACTGCACAAGCATGCATTCCTACCAACATTGCATGAGGGTTCTTTTTTCTCCACATCGTTACCAACATGTTATTTCTTGTCTTTGATTCTAGCCATTCTCACAGGTGTGAGGTGATAGCTCTTTGTGTTTTTGATTTGCATTTCCCCGAGATCAGTGATGTTGAACATCTTTTCATGTGTTCATTGGCCATCTGTATATCTTCTTTAAATAACTGTCTATTCAGATCTGCCCATTTTTAAATTTTGTTTTTTCATGTTTGTTTATTTTTGAGAGAGAGAGGCAGGCAGAGAGAGATGGAGACACAGAATCCTAAGCAGTCTCTAGACTCTGAGCTGTCAGCATGGAGCCAGACTTGGGGCTTGAACTCACCGGTCATGAGATCATGACCTGAGCCCAAGTTGGGTGCTCAATTGATTGAGGCACCCAGGTGCCCCTCTCTGCCCATTTTTAAATGAATTTTTTTTTGCATTGAGTTGTATAGTTTCTTTATATATTCTGGATATTAACCCCTTATCAGATATATTATTTGTAAATACCTTCTCCCATTCTATAGGTTGCCTTTTTATTTTGATGGTTTTCTTCTCTGTGTAAAAACTTTTTATTTTGGTGTAGTCCCAATAGTTTATTTTTTTATTTGCTTGCCAAAAAAAAGGCTTATTTAGAAAAATTCTAAGGTTGATATCAAAGAAATTACTACCTATGTTTTCTTCTAGGGATTTTATGGTTTTAGGTCTCACATTTAGATATTTAATCCATTTTTAGTTTATTTTTATGTATGGTGTAAGAAGGTGGTCCAGTTTTGTTCTTTTGTGTGTGGCTGTCCAGTTTTCCCAACACGATTTGCTGAGGAGATTGTCTTTTTTCCTACTGGAAATGCTTGCCTCCTTTGTCATGGATTAATTGACCACATGATTGTAGGTTTATTTCTGGGCTATTTTGTTCCATTGATCTGTGTCTATTTTTGTGCCAGTACCATACTGTTTGGACTTCAACAGCATTATAGTAAATCTTGAAATCTGGGGTTGTCATACCTCCGGTTTTGTTCTTCTTTTTCAAGATTTCTTTGGCTATTCAGGGTCTTTTGTGGTTCCATACAAATTTTAGGATTGTGTTTTAATCTGTGAAAAATGCTATTGGTATTTTGATAGCGATTTCATTAAATCTGTAGATTGCTTTGGGTAGTAAGTACAGACACTTTAACATTTGTTCTTCCAATCCACAAGCATGAAAATTTTTTCCATTTGTTTATGTCTTCTTCAATTTCCTTCATCAATGTTTTTTAACTTTTCAGATGATATAATCTTTCGCTTCCTTGGCTAAGTTTATTCCCAGCTATTTTATTATTTTTGGTATAATTGTAAATGGGATTGCTTTCTTAATTTCTTTCCACTACTTCATTATTAGTGTATAGCAATGCAAAGATTTGTATCCTGCTACTTTACTGAATTTAGTTATCAGTTCTAGTAGTTTTCTGGTGAAGTTTTGGGGTATTCTATATGTAGTATCATGTCATCTGCAAAAAGTGAAAGTTTCACTTCTTCCTTACCAACATGGATGCCTTTTATTACTTTTTCTTGTCTGGTTGCTATGGCTATGATTTCCACTACTCTGCTGAATAAAAGTGAGAATGGACATCCTTGTCCTCTTCCTGATCTTAGAGGAAATACTCTCCGTTTTTCCCCATTGAGTATGGTGTTAGTGTGGGTTTTTCATTTGTGGCCTATATAATGTGATGTCCCTCGAAACCTACTTTGTTGAGAGTTTTTGTCTTGAATGGATATTGTACTTTGTCACATGATTTTTCTGCATCTCTTGAGAAGATCATATGGTTTTTATCTTTTCTCTTGTTGATGTGATGTATCATGTTGATTGATGTGCAAATATTGAGCCATTTGAGAAAGAAATCCCACTTGCTTGTTGTGATTGACATTTTTAAAATGGATTGTTAGATTTGATTTACTAATATTGAGGATTTTTTGCATCTATGTATATCAGAGATATTGGCCTGTAGTTTTACTTTTTGTGTAGTGTCTCTCTTTGAAATCAGGGTAATTCTGGCCTCATAGAATGAAATTGGAGGATTCTTTCCTCTTAAAAGGGAAATGATTCCTTTATTTTCTCTTCCATTGTGTGTTTTTGTTTTTGATTTTCTCATTTCATGTGTATACTAGTCTTAAGTCTTTGGGGGAATAACACCATATCCAAACTCAAAGGCTGCATCTGCCCATAACCTACAATTAGGCCCCAAGGGACATATCCTTGCAGACCAGCCCTCCTCTGACACATGCTCTCTAAACCACCCAACATCTGCATGGTATAGGATTTTACTCTTTGGCCTCCTCCTACTTACCAATTGCCTTGGCAGTGATCTTGACCCAGGACGGTCTTTATATTCCACCAACAACAGATACACACTTTTAACCAAATCAGAACTCACAACTCAATCTGCAAAATTGGTCTACTAGAAAGTACCTATATTTGGTAGTTTTCTTACCTATCTATTGGAGATCAAAACTTCTGCTACGTTCTCTTCACCCAATAATGTGTTCAAGGAAAGGATGAAGTATGTTCAGATCCTAAAGAAACCCCACAGCTAGGCAACTGTCCTAGAATAGCAAGTTCATTTAGTCTTGCTAATTATTTTAAATTACCTAAACTTCCCAATAATAAAATTCCATCATCACTATCCATCGTTTGTTCTTGTCCCTTACAATTTGATTCACATATCCTTCTTTCAGATATAGACATGCTTATATTAACCTTATGAACAAGCCAGTTTTGTGAAACAGGTCTTGGTACCCATTCCCTGAAGCAGCTGAATTCTGCATTCACCAGTTAAAGAGCATATGTGCACTTTGGATTTGAAAAGATTGAGGCTAAGTTGCTGATGTGGGCAAGTCACACAGTCAGCTCATAAAGCCTTAATTAAATAAACATTGTGCTTTCTTAATTCTGGTATAGTAAAATCTACAGCATCCCTTAGGAACATTTAAAATACCCAACAGAGCCTTAGCACCTCATTTAGCAACCATTGACTTAGGCCAGTGATTTGGATGGATAGTGTTTGGATTCAATTACTTTGAAATAAGGGAACAAATAGAAGTCAAGTTAATTATCATATTGCCTTAGTTGAGATGCTTTCTTTAATTTAGAAAAAGGAGTGGGAAAACAACCTATGATCAACTCTATTCAGTAGGCTCTCAGATACCAGGGCTTTCACATGGTAAACAATAATTTTGTTGCTGGTGTCATCTGTGTTCCCCAGGAACAATGGCCTCATCATTCATTGCGCCAGCATCACTCCTCTGAAAGACTTCCTGGAGTGAAGACACTGCCATGGTTTTCATATGGTCCTGTCTAGTGATAACAGAAGGATTGAAGTACCTGTTGACACAATAAGCATTTGTATATGAATTGAAGTGCCTTATTTACTTGTGTGCTAGAAATGCTTGGTTGTGAGATCAAATAGATCAGTTTAAGGTCCAGTTCTTCTCCTTTTAAAAAATTACTGGACATCTATAGCCTTCAGAGTGGTTTGTTTGTTTGTTTTTTTGTTTGTTTTTCTGTCTGTAAATTGGGTTAATCAGAGCTCAAGGATATTTTTACGATTAATACAAACAATTGTGGCAATATAGTTGGCACTCAGTAAATCATAGCTTTTGAGGTCAACAGAGTAAGGAGTAAGAGGGAGAAATTTTAAATTCTACTGTAACTTGCCAGACACACACACACATACACATACTCACACCCAGCTGAGTACTCAGAATCAGTGAGATAAAGCAGGAAATGTGCACATCATTTATATTGTTAAGAACTTGGGGATCATGTGCCATTGGAGGAAAATTGGAGGTTAGTATTGCAAACAACCATCTTGATAAATAGGACGTGGGGCTGAAATCAATAAAAAAAGGGATTCAATAAAAACAAATGTAAACTACACAAACAACTGTTCCATGGGGATGGAGATGTAAGCTATAATGAATGATAAATTGAGTATAAGTCAACAATATGATGGTGTCATATAAAATCCCAGATACAGCTTTGGGGTATATTAATAGGGAGAGCATGGATGAAATGGGAGGTAATTATTTTGCTCTACCAGCACTCTTTAGGCCTCAATTGGATAACTGTGTTCAGTATTTGTTCCTCAGTTGAAAGAGAATCATAGATAAATTTGAATGAGTTCAGAAGAGAGCAACAAAAATGATAAAAGGCTTGGAAAATGAGATCTGTTTGGAAACATTAAGGGAACTGGGCATGATCAGACTAGAAGAAAGATAACAGAGAAACAGGGTAACTACTAACACACAGGAAAGATACTGTAAATGAGAGAAGGGATCACTTATTCCCACCAGTCACTCAGAGTTGAGTAAATAGGGGTTGGGCTGCAGTAGATAAAACTCAGTTTAAATATTAAACACAATTTTGTGAGTAAAGAGCACTTTAACACGGAAACAAGGTGCCTTTAGTGATTATGAAACTTATTAAATAATTTCAAGTGTCAAACTTGGAATTATCCTCTGGTAATTTTGATACGGGGAAAAGGACATGATGACTCAGCTTATCCCCAAGCCATTTTTATATCACAACTCTACAAATATGCCCTATAACTTCGTGCCTCTGCTGACACAATTACAGATAAAGTCATGATCAATCTGACTTTTTAAATGTGTTCTTTGTTACTTAATCATTTTACTTTATGGGATGTTTTGACTTAATTTAGGTGATGGAAGTGTTGATCTTTTTCCGTCACTGTTTTCCCATTGATTCTTCTTCTTCATATTCTTCCTTTTATTAGATTCAGTTTGTGATCAACTGTCATGGTACTAAATGATGTGAGCAAACGTTCTGAGTCAAAAACTTTATAATAAGGCTTGCTTTATTTTTATAATTTCCTGGTTGAGCAGGTTCAGAAAACTAAGGGACATAAAATACTCCTTAGGGGCAGGTCATGGGCTTCCAAATGCAAGATAATGAGGCCTTTTGTGTTAACCTTCATTATACTTATGATTAATGTAGAATTAAATAAGCACCACAATGTACGATGTGAACCTAGACACTTTATTAGCAAGTTGAGATTCAGTTGCCTTTTTTGTTAAAGAAAAACAACACCTGCATTTAATGAGACTATTTAGATTTCCTGGCATAGAGTAGGGATTTAATAAACAACTGTTCTTTCTGCTTACCTTTCTTTAAAAACATTTTGAGTGTCACTTCTTCTGCACACACTCAGTAGTGGCCTCTGTCTCCCATGTAAATTTCAGTCTCAATGAAACTGCTTTCAAGGCCTTTTATAATATGAATCTGCTTTTCCTTTCCAGTCATTCTTTGCTTCTTTCTTGGTTGAATAGGAGTTTTGTTGATGTAGAAACCATATTTGGAATAGTCAAAACCTAGAACTGTCTGGAGAGCAGGTTACTGAAGAATGGCCGCCAGGATAAGATATGGTTATGCATACAGACGGTGCATAGGACTTAGGTGGCACTTTCAGGTCTCTAATTTATTTTTTCCATCACAGTGCTTATACACATTCACTTAAAGACCCTGACTTCATAGTCCACCCAGCTCCTTCAGTGGGTACAACAAGCAGGAACAGTGGGGAATGCACATTTTTTATTATAATGTTTATAAGATTTAAGTACCAATACCTCTAATCTCTGAAATTGGTGTTTGGACTTTGTCTTCTTTATATTCAAGTTTTATTTCCCAGCAGATGTTGACTGACTGCCTCAGTTGCTCTGGGTTTCCCATGTTCTTACAAAGGAAATTCCCTTTTCTCACTGTGACCCTTAAGAATCTTACCTGGCCTCTGAACGCTGTGCTAACAGTATGTGGTTAATCCTACTCACCCCAAACGGTTGATTCAAACACCTGGAAATTCTATGAGTTGAATAAGTTCTTTGAGTGCTCAGGCTGTCTTCAAGAAAGGATAAGAATCTTTAAAGGGGAGAGGGAAGGGAAAGAATTAAAAGCCAGGTAGAAAACAGATCACTTCCTGGCTTGACTATCTGCAGTAACCTGGACTGTTTGCTGGTCACCCTGCTTCCACTTTATCCACCTGTATTCAGTTCTTTGCGAAACATCCAGAGCTTTTAGTCCATTCTTCTGTTTCAAGCTTTTCAGTAGCTTCCTTAAACAAACAAACAAAACACAAATTCTTAACCATAGCAGAAGATTTCTTCATCATTTGCATCTTATATATCCAAACTTACATAAAACCTCTCACCCCTTTGCTGCCAAAGAGCCACACATACTGTCTAACCTTAAGTCCTTCAAATCTATGATCTTCTTCCTATCCTAGGGTCTCACGTGTGCTTTCTTTGTTTTTGTCTGAAATGCTCTCTTCTGGCTTTTGTGTGCTGTCTCTTTTTTAATAATTTAAGATTCATATTAAATACTAGTTTCTCAAAGTTTCTTTTTTTACCTCTACCTTTGGATGTGTACTTTTTTGTTAATTTTTAATACAGCACCAAATATATACTTTTATAGTATGCCATATAGTGAATAGGTTTGATATTTACTGATTGGATTACCTTTTTGTTGTCTGCTGCTTTTACTAGGCTGTAAACACTGTAAGGACAAGATTTCTGTCTTTCCACTGCAACGTTGTATGCCGAGTGCCTTGAACAGTATCTGGTCACTAGTAAGAATGTACAAAATACATGTCTTTATGACTGAACCTCTGAAACTCAACCTCACAAACTAAGCCCTTAGTCTGTAGCCTAGGTCTCTAGGTTAGTGTGCCTGAACCATTATCAATTGACCCTTAAGGCTTGTTTTATTCTTTGTTCATGCTGGGCTTTTTCATTTTTTATCTCATTGGAATCTGTGTCTAACAAAGTTGACCCAAACCAAGAGTAAGAAACGTTGTCTCACCTTGTTTCAAAAATCCTTTACTCACTATTCAAGTACTTATTTCTTTCCTACAGAGATTTCAACTTAATTGTAAAGGGTAGATGACTCACATAGCCTAGACTGAATAAATAATAAATAATATATAATAATATTAAAATTATTAATAATTTTATTAATAAATTAATTTTATTAATTAATAAATAATTAATTTATTTACATAGTAAGTCTATTTTATTCAAATGTAAAGTAAAATATATAATAATATTAAAATTATTAATAATATTAAAAATATTAAAAATATTAAAAATAAATTAAAAAAATTTATTATAATAATAATAAAAAATATATAATTATTATTATATTATATTATATAATTATATATAATATAGTATATTATATCATATAATTAGTATATTATATAATTATTATTATATTATATAATAAAATAATAAATAATAAATAATAATAAATAATTCAACTCCTCCAAACATTTTTTTTTTTTTTAATTACAACTCATGTTACTAGTCTCATTGGGTTTTCAGGTTCTTTCTGATGGCTCATAATTCACAAATTGCAGTAAATATAAGTGATGCGATTTCTTCTCTACTAAGAAGAATACATTCTCACTAGAAACTCCCAAATTTAGCTGCAGATATAAAAACAGTTTATTATCAATGCTAATAAGAACTGATGGTATAGGAGTTTCCTTAATACTTGGGGAGGATTATAAAACTTAAAAGAAAAGATAGAATTTGTAAGTCACTTTTTTTCTCCATTCTCCCAGTTTATACATGTACTCTTCTTATGTCATTCAGTCTGAACAGAAAAGTGTGGAACAAACAAACAAACAAAAGACTAACAAGGTGCTCTGATAATTCCTGGCATAAAATATTTACTCTTTCATACCTGAACAATATATATGTTGACTTGTTTTTTAAATCTAAAGTTAGATTTTTCTATAGAATGTAATTGTGGATTTTAATGGAATTTTTATATGCTAAGGTTTTAATATGGTTTTAGATCCAGTCTAAATTCCCCTAGCCTGGAGGATTGTGTCCATTTGAATTACGGTTTTTATCTTCTTATGAAGGATAATTATTTTATTGATCCCCTGCGATGTCCTATTCCATATTCAGTATGAAAGAGTAAATATTTTTGTGATCAAAGTATTCCATTACTTTTAGAAAACCATGATTCAATTCTGTAATTCACTTCTGACATCAAAACCTGGAATATTAAATCAGTGCTTTTGTTTAAACATGATAAGAGCTTATTGGAATCCTAAACTCTGGTGTCTGTATAGATAATTGTACAGTTTTTAGCCCTGGAGTTTCATAAGCTTTTAATGAAAAATACAGCACATAATTTATCAGAACATTGTATAGTTGTTATTTTCACTTCAAATAATAGTGATAGTGATAGAAATATTAACTTGTATCAGTGTATACTATACAGTGTATTATATGTATAATATTAGTTATTATATTAGTTACACACACATACACACATGCCTTGACTTAGTTAAGTATTCTTTGAGGTTGGGGGATAAAGATACAGAGGAACAGAGTTCCTGAGTGATTCTCTCAGTTCACACAGCAATGTTGTAAAAGAGGTTAAGTTAGAATGTGTTTTCCATACTTAAACTATTATCTCTCTTCTGGCATGAAGATAATCCAGTGCCTAATATTTAACAAGCCTGCATGTCATTGATACAAACTGTGTTGTTAAAAATTTTTGATTGGTAACTTGGCTAAAGGGCATAATATTGATACATACTCTTTTCATACATCATTTGCAACTGAACCAGGACTGTGGTTTTTAGGATACGAGGTTAAATGGTGTAGATTCTGCTATCACAGAAGAGTACACAGATGCATTTATAGTCACATAGTAAGTCTATTTTATTCAAATGTAAAGTAAAATAAAATAGAAAAACAGAGCCAATTTATTAAAAAGGAATAATGCTCTATAAACCAGCTAACTGAACATGGAAGTTATCATTTGTTTAGGACTGCTGGATATAGGCTTACTTTCTATTCTGTTTTAGATTCATTGGATTTAGGGAGGAGAATGTCAGCGAAACTAGCATTTGCCAAAAAATAAAAAAAGGAAATGAAGTGATAATCATGGCCAGTGACCACTGTCACCAGTGTTATCTCATTCACCATTCTGTAGCACTCTGTATTAGCAAAATGTTTATAGTTATAGCTCATTTTAGCTATAAGAGACCATAAAAGTTGGCCACTCCAGCCTCCATCCATGAGGCATTGGAGGTCATAGCTCTGGCTGGTATCAGATAGGTCAGTGGTTGAGGAAGAAAATAAAAAAGAATAGGAAAAGGAGGAACTGGAAAAACATAAATAAGGCTTAAAAAAGGCGGGGAGCCCTAGGGGTGCCTGGGTGGCTCACTCGATTAAGTGTGTGACTTTGGCTCAGGTCATGATCTCATGGTCATGAGTTAAAGCCCCGCATCAGGCTTTCTGCTGTCCTTGCGGAGCCCGCTTTGGATCCTCAGTCTCCCTCTCCTTCTGTCCCCTCCTGCACTTGCTCTCTCTTTCTGTCTCTCAAAAATAAATGGAAACTAAACAGTTGCAGAATAAAACAATTTAAATGAGAATAAAATCTCATCAAAGATAGGTGTCTGGTGAAGAAATCTAATAAACTATTGACATACCAAAAACAACCCCGTGAAATATGTTTGTACAGTAAGTCAAATGACACACAGTATTTTAAAGTAGACAGCCATCCAAAGATGGCTAAAAGTTATTACTTATTTGATTTCAAATTATGATCCATTCATTAGAAGGATCAGGAGAAGCTTCAAAAAATAATTTGGGACCTATCTCTTTCTCTTACCTAAGGTCATCATCTAGCATTGTCTTATTAAGCCATTACTAAGACCCTTATTCCAATGCAATGTTAAATACTTTCCTATTGTGTTTGACTTTACATTTTCTTCATAAGACCTCTGTTTTAAGAATTTTCTTACTCTCACATAGAAAATACAGATATAAAATCTTATGAAATTAACTGCTTCTATCATAAGTGAATAAAATGGGATCATCTTGGTGAAGGGAACTAGCACTGAGACCAGCTGGGTTTCAGTTCTGCTCGAGTCACTTCTTAGCTCTATGACCTTCAATCAGGTTAACAATAGACCTAACACTTTTTTTTTAAAATAGAGATATTAATGTTTTGTTTGTTCGTTTGTTTTAGTAGGCTGCATGCCCAATGTGGGGCTTGAACTCAAGACCCTGAGGTTTAAGAGTCATGTACGAGCTCTCCGGACTAAGTCAGCAAGGTGCCCCTAGACCTAACACTTTAGGCTTTAGTTTGCCCATCTTTGGAACAGAAGGCCTCTAAGGTTTTGTCCTGCTCTGATAGGACTTTGTTCTAAATTCTCGCATACCATCATTATCCCACTCTTGTGTTTAGCTATGAATAATCTGCTTGTATGTCTCTCCAGTTTATGTTCTTTTTCTTTTTAAAAAATTTTTTTTTAAGTTTATTTATTTTTGAGACAGAGCATGAATGGGGGAGGGTCAGAGAGAGAGAGGGAGACACAGAATCTGAAACAGGCTCCAGGCTCTGAGCTGTCAGCACAGAGCCCGACGCGGGGCTTGAACTCATGAACTGAGAGATCATGACCTGAGCCAAAGTCGGACGCTTAACCAACTGAGCCACCCAGGCACCCCTGTTCTTTTTCTTTTTAAGTTTATTTATTTCTTTTGAGAGAGAGTGATAGAGTATGAAGAGGGTGGGCAGAGAGACAAGGAGAGAGAATCCCAAGCAGGCACTGCACTATCAGCATGGAGCCCAACGCAGGGCTTAAACCTACAAACTGTGCGATCATTACCTGAGCCAAAATCAAGAGTCAGATGCTTAGCTGACAGAGCCACCCAGGGGCACCTCCAGTTTACATCCTGTACATTCATTGTAATGAGTGTTTTAAGCACCCATATACTTGAACATATAAAAGTTCCAATACTTAATGTGCATCTTAGTCCATCTTGGTGACTGTAACAGAAATAAATACCAGAGACTGGGCGGCTGGAACAGCAAACATTTCTGACAGTTCTGGGAGCAGCCCAGGTTCACAGCACTGGCAGATTTGGTGTCTGATGAGGCCTGCTTTCTGACTCATAGATGGTCACTTTACAGTGTCCTTACATGGTAGAAGGGATGAGGCAGCTCTTATCCTAAGACCTAATCTCATTCATTCAGGTCTCCACCCTCATGACCTAAACACATTTCGAAGGCCCAACCTCTTAATACCATCACATTGGCAGGTAGATTTCAACATATGAAAATGAGGGGGCACAAAAATTGAGTCTTTTGCACTGAACTACTCCAGCCTTTTCCAAAGTGGCATGTGACAATGCTGTCGTAATAGCCCTGAACCTCGTGGTGGTAAGTGTTGTTCTCTTTTCATACCTTTTCAACTATTTGATCATACCAAGTAGAGTCTTGGTTTGGTGCTAAGAAGGCTTTAACACCTTTATAAACACGTGATTTCCCCTTAAGAAAGTGAAACAACAAATGCAGCATCGGCCCTTAGGCTCAGAGCTTTCAACAGAATCTAAGCAGATGATAATACCACTGTTTTGCGTTTGGAGTATTTTCATGTTTGTTTATGTATAACAAGTGATGATTATCTTAAATGTGTAATAATAACAATATTATAATTTTCCAATTAAAAGATAGTGAAATAAAATATGTATGTATTTAAAAGAAAATATTAAATAGTGCAGATGGCATGCGAATGCTGCAAAAATTGTGGAAAAGGTTGACTCAATTTGAGGAAAACTGGGCTACTCTACATGTTCTCAAAATAGCCTGTTGTGTTACTCTTTGGCAAACATGTTGGACATTTTGAAATCCTGCTCGATAAATTTAACGAGGATATTCTTTCAGAATCTGAAGTGTTTTAACTTACTTTGGCTGTGAAATCATTGAGTCAGTGTTAAATAAGCTAAGTTTCTCAGAGCTCATGAAATTTGTAATCTTATTCTGATGACAACCATTTACATTCTGAAATCTATAACTGTATTTCAAACTGTGACAGCTTTTACACCACACGATTTCGGCACAACTGTCTCTTCCTTATAATTTCAAAAGCCTTTACAGCCTAGAAAGTTGATGTCTGTGAATTACCTTATAATCAATGGGTTCTGCTAGACATGGGGGAATTATGTAAATTAATAGGCTAATAGTATATAAACTCCAAGGGCTTACGTATTTTTGCTTGTAATAATCAACTGTTTTTAGAAATGGACTTGTTTTAGATGTATATTATATTTATTATATTTAAATGATACCTTAGGTCAACTTTTTTTTTTTTTGCCCTTAAACTTTTCATTAAAAATTATTATGGCCAAGGTGGAATTGAACAAGACTGTAGTATTTATTTAAATATTAATTCATTCAAAATACAGATAGATTCCAGAGAATAGAGGTGACCAAAATATACTCTTTGTTGTCATAGATGCTTACTATGAAGTCAAGGAATTGGATAAGCAAGTGATAAAAATAGTGAAGTAAATGCTTAGGATAATGGGGATACCCAAATTTATCCACTAATTATGAGGTCCTGAAATACTTTGATGTACTTATTTTTTGCTAGGTCAGACTCTGAAGCTTGTAAAAACATAGTGGACTATACACTTAGTATCAGTCTGGTGAAACCTGATAGGATACTGCAACATATCTCCTCTACAACTTGGAATGGGAAAGCAGGTTGTAATGTTATAGAATTTTTACTTTGCTACTTTACTTTTAGCCTCTTTAATACACATTTGAGTTTAGAACATGTTCCCACATGTGCTATTTATTTCATTCTTGTAATGGCCCAGTGAAAGAGATATCACCCCCATTTCCCAATTTATAAATGAGGACCCAGTAAAGCTAAGTTACCTGACCACTATTACTTATGTTGAAACTGACAATAGCTGTACTTAAATCTAGGTCTTTCCACTATGCTAATGCTGATTCTGTTTCTGCGGAATGTCAAAAGTAGATTATCCAGTGAGTTTTTCCTTTATTTTATAAATGAGGAAACTCATATCTAGAAAAGATGTGACTTATATAAAGCCACATTCCTGAGTACTGGAGAAGACACATGTATTTAAGTAAGGAATGCTTATTCTGAAATCTGATAAGTTCTGATAATTGGTGAGAAGTTACCTAAACTGCTAGCTCAATAACTGGACAGAAACAATGCCTTGGAAAGATCACTGGGTGGGACATCAGAAGACCTGGGTTCTAGTTATGCCATATTGCCAACTATTTGTGGAACCTTTGGACACATTCGTTGCTTTCCCTTTTATGGGATCTCTATTAACTTCACTTGCTAGAAAAAAGAAAAGGGCACCAAGTGGTGATAGGTAGCTTTCCCCATAAGAGAGGTATTACAGAGTTCCATTCCACAAGGTCACACATAGAGGGATGAATGGTTATGGATGGTTCCACAGCATCCAGTATCCAAAAGGAGACTACAATGCAGGAATGAACAGAAGAACTATATTCAGAAATTGCTGGAACACTTGTAATTTCTGTAACTGTCAGTGTCATTATCCAGCTCTTACCCTGATTGGATATTGGCAGCAAAATAGTTAAGTATAAAAAGGAATTAATTTGTATTTCAAAGACATTAAGGAAATGGAGCTTTATGTACTTCTTAGCATTAACTTTGTCCTCTCCTTAACTTTCCCCAATTGAGCTCCCTTAATTTTCCTGGTAATGCCCTGTGTTGGTTTTCTAGAGCTGCTCTAAGAAAGTACCACAGACCAAGTGGCTTAAACAACAGAAATTGATTGTCTTACCATCCTGGAGGCTGGAAGTCCCTAGTTCAGTGTATGTGCAGGGTTGCTTCCTTCTAAGAGCTATGAAAGAGAATCTGTCCCATGCCTGTCACCCACCTTCTTGTGGTTTGCTGGCAGTCTGTGGCACTCCTTGGCTCATAACAGCATTACTATGATCTCTCCCTTCATCTTTACTTAACATTCTCCTTGTGTGCATGTCTGTGTCCAAACTTCCCATTTTTATAAGGACAGGAGACATATTGGTTAAGGGCCCACCCTAATGGGCCTCATCTTAAAAAAAAAAAAAAAAAGTATATTTATGATGACGCTATTTCCAAATGAGGTCACATTCTTAGGTACCGAGGGTTAGGAAGTCAGTATATGAATTTGGGACAGGGGTAATAATTTATCATGAATTCAACCTGTTGTGTATCCACTTAGCTAAGCAAATCATTGTACATGTACTTGATAATTGTAACAAGGTTCCACCAGAGAAGCCAGAACAAGTAGAGAGTGTGTGTGTGTATGTGTGTACACACACAGATTAAAAGGGAAGGGAAAGATTAATTGATTGTAAGGAATGGTACTACCATTATAAGAACTATCTGCAAGTCTGAAATTCATAGGGCAGGCCACCAGGAAGGGCAGTTGGGAAACTTGAGGTCATGAGCTGATGCTGTAGTCTACAATGAATTCCTTCTTCCCCAGGGAAACCTCACTTGCATTCTTAAGGCCTTGGACTGAATGAGTGTGGCTCATCCAGACTATCCAAGATAATCTCTTCTGAATAAAACCAACTGATTGCAGATATTGATCATATCTATAAAACACCTGCACAGCAACACCTGGAGTACTGTTCAATTAAATAATCAAGTATGAGAGCATAGCGAGGTTGACCCAAAACCTTCCCATGACAGTAAGTAACAGGGAAGGAGGCAGAAGGCAACTACGTTATTCCTCAGGCCCAAATGAAATGCAGGTGATAATCTTAGATAGAGCATCCAGTAATGGTGGACAGACTAGTCCCTGTGTGGGAGGCTGGGTGTACACAAGGCTTATGTGCTATTTTGTCACAGCCCAGGACCCTTGATGCATTTTTCCTTTCTAACATAGCCTCAAAACAACCTCCTCTCTTTCAGTGTATATCATGAAGCCATAGCTTCATTCTTCCAATTCAATCTTGTGTTCTCTGAAGAGAAAATGCCCAAAGCAATTTTCACCCCATCACACACTGGTAATCATTTTATTTTTCTGATTATGTTTCCTTCTCTCTTTCAGCCCTTTGGTAAATTACGCAGGGACCCTTTATTCTCATTCTATCTTTTTCTGTCTCTCTGTGTCTCTATGCTAAGTGCCAGCTGTCATTGCTTGGCAGATAATTACCATTTTACAAACAGTATTTAGGGAAATGACATCAGTTTCTGAATGTACGGCTGTCATGGCTTATTCACAGGGCTTTCCTCTGTTAACCACCTTCTCTGTGCTCAGGCTGAGTGGAAGCAGTGGGGATTAAGGGGAGGGGAAAAGGGAAGACCCCTTGGCTCCAACCTTGTGGAGAACAATTGCATCCCATTTGTCACTGTTAGTCTGACAACACTCATTTCACTCCTCCCAAATTCCCCCTGCCATATTCTGCTTTTAGTGGATAAATAAATGATTGCTTATACGAGTTCAGTGGACTGGCTCCCCCACTGCAGTTTTTATAGCTTGAAGAAGTAGATGGGTGGAAAGGCAGAAGATACTCTTTTCTGTCCTGGATGATGGTATCCGCTGAGCGATACAGGTCTCTCTCTCCTTTGATGTTCTTGATTGTGCTGTTGGATGAAAAATATCCTACAATATTATGAAATACAAAGTGCACTAGTTTAAATTCCTTAAATTAGTTCAGTAATCTGTTTCCCAGAAATGTTGGTTTAAAGATCCTGTTGGGTGCATAAGATTGAATAGATATAAACAGACTGAGAAAATAAACACATTGGTTAACTTCAGTTTAGGGGTCAACTAGTGTCATGAAAAGAACACTAACTAGTTTTCAAGTTAGGTCATCTGCATTCTCTTCTAGGCTATCAGTTAAGGAAAGTAAGCCATTTTGTTTCTCTAGCCCTCAGTTTACCATTGTAAAATAATAACAATAATGATAATGATAGCAAACTTTGTGTTAGGCACTATTCCAAGTACCTTATTTATGTTAATTATTTAACCTAAAGTGATAACCTTATGGATATATTGTATTATGCATATCCTAAAAGAGGGAAAATGAAGACACAGAGACATTTTGTTACTTGTTAACTGGCTTTGAACTTAGGTGGTATGGTTCTAGAGATAGACTCTTGGCTTCTGCAGGGGATGTCGATCTCAGTGTTTTCAGCAAGTGTAGAGGCAAGAGTAGGGGTGGTGTCAGAGAGCTTGTATACTAATCACTCAGAAGCCTTTCAAATTATGTAGCCCCTTGTTTTTCCCACTCCCTACCTCTGTGATCAAGGTTGTGATATTCTTCCCCAAGAGCAACATTGCCAGAAGGGGAAGGATGTATAATTTGGAAAAGCTTACTCAAGACAGGTGGATAACTACTGTAGTAGCAAGTTCCTAGTCCTTCCCAGGCCTGAGGGAAAGGATTCTATGGTGGCAGCAAATTGGGCTAAATAGCTATCACTTCGTAGACTTGAATTGCAATTTTTATTGAGTCAGAAGTGATTGGAATGGACAAGTTTAGGGAGGTCAAGTCATTTGGTGCCTTCTTACAGTAGGAAATACAGCAGTTTCCAATTAACAAATTGCCAATTTACCTACAAAGATCTCTTTAATATGAACGGTTCCTTAGTTCACAAGTCTTAGTGGCCTGGTTCCTTCCCATCACAACTGAAGATGTTCTCGTTTTTTATTCTACTGGAGTTCCATATTGGCTTTCTTCCCCACCACAGCTATTGCCTTTCTTCCCTTCCTCTTTCTCTTCCTTCTCTATTACATAAGCGCAGCCAGGATTGCACCAAAGATAGATATGTTTTTGTGCTTTATCTATAAAGAGAATGAGGTTAGTATAGAATAAACATCGTACAATTAGCCTTAAAGTTTCTGCTATCATGAACATTGTAACTTAGTGATAGGACAGGAGGGAGTTAAATCAGGTTCTATGTGTAGAACTGCAATCCCAATAAAGCCTCTGGTTCAACAGACAAGTATAAACCTGGGGACCTAGGAGGCTTCCTCTCAAATGCTGATTCTTCCTAGTTTTGGTCTTAACAGCCTTGAGTAAGTCATATAATGTTAACTTTTCTCATCTGTAACATGGAGATAATTTCTGTGCAGTATTGTTATGACAAAAAGAGGTAATATGCCTTGCATATGTTGGAACTCAGTGGAGATTAGTCATTGTTATCAATCATGCTTTTATAAGACTACTTCTGTGGGAAATTATAGAGCCACCTTCCAAATAACCAACTTCCATCATGGTATTTTTAAGGATTATTTTACAAGCTGGGATTGTTCATGAGTTATTGCAAAATATTCCCCTTTATTTGGTTTGTTTCTGTGTATGAATTAAAGATAGATGAAGGAGGGGTACCTGGGTTCCTCACTTGTTAAGCACCCAGCTTTCGATTTCAGCTCAAGTCATGATCTCATGGTTTGTGGGATTGAGCCCCACCTCAGGCTCTGTGCTGATGGCACAGAACCTGCTTGGGATTTTGTCTCTCCCTCTCTCTCTGCCACTCCTTCATTCTCTCTCTCTCTTAAAATAAAAAAAAAATAGACTTTAAAAAATATATAGACGAAGGAAATAAATAACTCTGGTCCTAGCCACTGAGTTAAATGTAATGATCTACAGTGTGTGTACACCCTGCATAACATTACTCACATTTGACATTCTGATGGAGGTTTGGTGAAATGACTACATGCGCATGCGCACGTGCACACACACACACACACACACACACACACACACACACACACGGTGCTCACACAAGACTCCCAGATGCTCCCAGCCCTGACTTATCTTGCTGCAACCTTTCTTTCTTTTTGTTCTCATTTGGCATCACTTCTCTCTTAGATCACAGAAGTGAAGAAAATGGCGCCATGACATACAAACACTGTTGAAATATCCTTTGACACCTAGGACCTAGAAAGACAGAGAGAGCCCAAAAATGAGCTTTTCTAGACTTTTTCTATTAACACATAAACAGGTGTGGATCTATCAGATTAGCTAGTTACATGGAGGTGTTGAAATCTGAGGCAGAAGAAAAAATGGAAATGGGGCATTGGAGAAAACAGCATTAGCACCAAAAACAAACTGCCTCTCTCAAGCTTACGCCTGGGGTGAGGTGACTGTGAGACTGAATCAATTGCTACAGGCATTCTTTATCCACTGATTCAAATTTCCTGTTTATAACTTTTCATATTATTAGTATATGACTCAGTAACAAAAAGTTGTAAGGTATTTTGGCTAAAAAAAATCCCCTCTGACAAAACAGGGTACCCACGTTCTGATGAAATATTTCACTGGGCAGATAGAGTTTTTACATTAATGCTGTGACTAGAGGGGGAAAATGAGATACAAAAATATAGTGATTATTTATTTATACTCCATCTTGTTCCAGGGAAGATTTAGAGTGGAAACCAAGGTAATTATCTGATTATGCAAGCAAAAACAGCAAAAAAAGTAAATAATCTAGGTTTTAAGAAAAGACGTGTGCGTATATATAATGTGCACGTTTGTGCTTGTACGTGTGTGTTGTATTCTAGATTTAAATTTTAGCTCTCTCTTACATACACTTAAACATAGAGAAACCCAATCAGATGAATAGGAGCTGTGAGTGATATGGTAAATTATCTTCTGCTGTGATTTGAAATAGGTCATCTAGTGTAAAGTTGAGAGGTGACAATGTTATGGTAGGGTCAAGAATTTTTAGGGAGGGAGAAAAGTTCACTTCTTTTTCCTCTTCCTCTTCAGAGCCATAAACCATATGTCGTCACAGACCCCATCTGTGCTGCCCGATCCAAGAGCCACTGGCCACATGTGTCTACTAAGTACTTGAAATGTGGCTAGTCTAAAATGAGATGTGTTGTAACATAAAATGCACACAGGGTTTCTAAGATTTCTATGAAAATGTAAGCTATCTCGTTAGTATTTTTGTTTTGATCATATATTGAAATGACACTTCATATGTATTCAGTTAAATAAAATACGCTTATGAAAATTAATTTACTTGCTTATTTTTACTTCTAGTGTTGTCACTAGAAAATTTGAAATTCTATACCTCCCTCTCATTTGTTACTTGGTACAGATTTCTATTTGAGAGTACTGGGCTAGACATGCAGTCCTAGCATAGAACCCCATGAAAGGTTGCAAGCAAGTGATGGTGTTAAACAGTCAGAACAGTTTTATTGTGGATTTGGTGGGGGTCAAGCTTCCAGCTTGGTGGGAGAGGGCAAAGGAATTTCTTCACCGTTCTCATATACATCTAATTAGCTGAGATACAACTTTTCCAACTTCAGAGCCCATAGTCAGCTACATTGAAGAGAATGGAAAGGAATAATGTGGAACTTTGAACCTTTCCTGGGCATACCCATAAGGGGAAAGAAAATGTTAAGTAATTTTACCTGCAAAATTTCTATTTCTTCAGAGAGATTTTATTGTGCCTAAATATTATTATATTTGCTATTGTTGACTTTTCCATTCTAGATGGGGGCTGCCATTCCACTGGGTCAGTATTTCCTCAAAGGAATTGTGGTTGTTGAAAAGAAATCGTACTCTTTTTGCATTTGGAACACAACTGTTCCATTTGATGGAGAAGCGAGATCATTTATTTTCTGTCCCGGATGTGCCCTCTCTTGATGGCTTATTTACTTAACTTATTTACTTAACTTCTGGGGTTTCCTCTTGTTTCCTCCTGTGTTCCAAACTCTGATATTTGATGATTCTGTGCAACACTGGACCACTCTTGTGCCCGTTTGTAATTCACCTCTGCCTTGTTCAGTGAAGAAAGCATACATGCAAATCTGCTCACCCACCTATTTTGTGCTTGTTCTACATCTTAAAACCACAAAAACAGTGGGAACCTAATTCACTCAGAGGTTTTATGGTTTAAGAAAGCATGTTTCGGTGGTCTCTTATTCACGCCCCCCCCCCCAACCCCATTCTCTAAATTGGGTCTGAACTGGTTACTATGGCAACACAAGCCCTAGAAACTTGATATGTCTTCTCTAATACATCCTACTTTGAGAAACCTATAAAAACAATATTTCTGCATGGTGCCAGGGTCCAATTCATTTTAATTTAAGGCTGAGACCAGTTAGAAAAAAAAGACCCATCAAAATAAAATTTAAAATACATATGTATCCCTAAACCTTTAGGAAACTAGGCCCTAGGTACAGTAAGGAGTAAGAAAGGAACTGCTGTATTAGATGCCTGCGAGGCTGTCAATCTACAAGTGTTTGGCAGTGGGAAATTTCCTTGGAAAAGAGAAAAATCTCCAAGAGATTTAAAGATCCTATTGAAATTCACACTGCGAATTGCCATTCCCCACAAAGGCCCTTTAAGCTGAGACAGTGAATGAACACGAGTCTCCCTAACTGGGCCAGTGCTGACAGCCTTGGCACCGCTTTTCATATTCCAGCAGCCTCTCCTGTCAGCTCTGGGGCCTGTGGAACCCTCCGAGGCCCGGGGAGAGGCAGGCAGAGGGTTTTCTCAGGGCCTTGTGAACTCCTGGCTGGGCTACAAGCTAAGATGTCCGTTCAGTCAGATTCCCTCTGTGCTTTTAAAAGAAACAAAAACAAACAAACAAAAAACTGATTTCAAATTCACTTTAGGATTTAGAATCTATTATGTCTTCCACGTGAGTTCTTTGCACACCTGAAACTCCCTTTAATCATCTTCTACCAACGTTCAAGTACCACTGGTGGATTGACCAGCAAGATTGCTCTTTATGGCTAATTCCACCTGAGAGCGGCTTGCTTTTTTATTGCTTTCTTCATCAACTCATTCTATTTTCAGCTCTCATCTGATTCCCTGCACACACACACCCTTTGAAATGTCCTCCCATTGGCCCTGGCGTACATTTTTATATTCCTTATTTCATTGTTCAAAATGTATGTGAAAACACTAGGTTGGGAACCCAGAGATCTGAGTTCAATTCTGGATTCTCTGCATTCTCTATGACATTGAAGGGGAATGCTTTGTTCTTTCCCTCTGACCAGGACCTGGTAAAAAATTATTGGGATATAACTGATCACATCTGGGATGACAGTGAATTCAGTAGTACTGAGCCCTTGCAGAGAGCCCTCAGCTAGGGATTAGGAGATCTGATTACTCCTGCTAGTCCCCAAACCTAAAAACAGATATGAGGCAAAAAATGGAGGACACAGTAGTGACTGAGATTATATAGGAATAAATGTAAAAACTTTAGCTCAACAATCAAGATTAAATTTAAGGCAGCCTTTTAAATATAAATTATATATATGCATGAGTTTACACAGGCATTATCTCATTTTTAATGCTTTGATATTATTGCTAGAAAGCCATTACTTAAAGTTTAGTCCCATTTCAAAGCCTCTCACCTGCCTGGCCAGAGTTCTTTCATTGAGGCTGCAGAATGGCAAGCCTAATAATCTGTGGTCTGAGGGAAAGACAGATGTGGCAAGCATCAGGGCTCCAGAGATCATTAGTCATTTAGTGAGATATTCCATGCAAACCTCTAAGCCAGTCTCCAATACAGATTTCTAAGCAACACTCTCCAGCTGCATATCAGGGATGACATCCCTGGGGACAAGCAAGTCTACAAGGTTATAGATATGTCAAGATGTCTGTATCCCACCTAACAGTTGCTGCAAGGATTGCCAGCCACCTTCCTCCATGAGAACAAATTACTAACACTCTGGAGGCTTCCCCCCGCCCCCATCATGCTTACTGGAAGGAAAGCAACATCCTGCTCAATACAAATGGTTCTGTACAAAATCTCTCCCTTTTGAAGTCATTTTGGAAGTATAGAACTTAAGTTTGTGTGTATGGCAGACCTAATTATTTCCTTTTGCACTGTGATTGTTGAAGCATCTCATTTTTGGAATAGATATGACTCTAAACAGTTGTCTGTAAAGTGAGTTTTGCCAATTCTATATATGAAATATTATTTTCTCCATTATGTATCATTTAAATTAAGTTGAATTCAGCAAACATCTTCCGAAGGCCTATTACATGCCCAACACTGTGCTGAATGTATAGGCTTCAGAGGCGAATGAGATGCAGCTGTTGCCTTCAAGAAGCTAGCAATCTAGCTGGAGAATCAGGCCTCTCAAAAATTAACTCCAGCAGAACACACTGCATGCTAGAACGGCTGTATGAAACGATTATTACAGAAGTGAAAGGGAGAGAGTAATTAATTCCACTCAGATAGGTCAGGGAAACCTTCACAGAAAT
The DNA here is from genome assembly GCF_023721935.1 of Panthera uncia. Lineage (NCBI taxonomy): Eukaryota > Metazoa > Chordata > Mammalia > Carnivora > Felidae > Panthera > Panthera uncia. Next base: position 62,482,851 of record NC_064810.1, on the reverse strand, counting down.
GAAATCGGAGCTGGACGTTTAAAGATGTTTTAAGATTTTTCCAAGAGTGAAGAGTAGGAGGAGGGCAGTACAGGCAAAAATAATGCAGAGTGGAAGGCACAAAGACAGATTGCAGGAACATCCATTCAATGGGGGGAAGAAAAAGTGCTGTCACTGCAATGAATGGTGGGGGATTAGCAGGACAGGGGATTCTGAGCATCCTTGTCTGCCTTCTGCCACATGACAGCCAATGAATCTCTTAAGACGGAGGACGAGATACTAGATTGTTTTTAAAAACATAAATGATGGCATATGGGAGAAACAGATTGAGGGAAAAGATTGAAACCATAGAAATTAATCTATAGGGATGATGTGGGTCTAAAATAAGGGGATGGTAGTAGGAATGAGGACAGGAGAAAAGAAGGTCAGAGACATTTGCGGAGTAGTATGGAAAGGACTGGGTCACTGGATAGATTGCTGAGTAAGAGGCTGGCATGGGGTCACTATTCCTAGATTTCCTCCTGGGGATAATTGGGTGCATGCAGATGTTTTTGACAGAAATTTAAAACACTAGAGGAAGGAACATTCACATTTGGAGAGACATGTAATTTAGTTGTGGATATTTGCAGTTTGAGATGTTTGTGAAACATCCAAGTAAGAGGTCCAGTACGAAGGTGTAGAAGTCATGAGAAAGGGCAGGACCAGAGGCACAAATTTGGAGATCATCAGCTTATAGATGGCTGTTGCAATTCTGGTAGCAAATGGCATTACCAAGGTGACCTTCCCATGAGGCAAAAACAGATAAGGACTCAACTCTGACATATTCCACTATTTGAGGGACAGCTGGAGAAAAGTGAAGAGGGTAGTATGATGCCAAATAGGAATCAAATGTACAAGAAAAGCTCACAAAAGTATCACCATTGAAGCTAAGTTAAGGAGAGCATATAACAACAAATCTAGAATGAAAGGGAAGTGGGGTTCACTTTTTGTTACATCAGCTTGGATCACAAAGGCAGTGTGATTTCGGGAAAGGGGAATGACTCAGGCAAACAGACCTGGATTCCATTTCTCAACGTAACACTTGTTCTCTGTAGGCTCTTGCAGGTTTATTTTCTCCAAGCCTGTTTACTCGTCTGCAGAGAAGGGTTTGTCACAAGCATGGATTGAAAAAAAATGTATATAAAGCACCAGGAAAAGGTGACATATGGAATAGACAATTGATAATGGTAGTGCCTTCTAGCACCAGGCAGATACCAGAGGTTGTGGTGAGAAGCAGGTGGGTCTGAACATCAAGGTCAGGGAAGAACTGCAGTAAGAATTCTGGTGAAGGAGGGGCTCCTGGATGGCTCAGTTGGTTAAGTGTTGCACTCTTGATTTCGGCTCAGGTTGTGATCTCAGTCATGGAATCAAGCCCCACGTCTTGGGATTCTGTCTCCACTGCCCCCCCCCCCATCAAAATAAATAAATAAAACAATTTTTTCTGGTGAAGGTTAACTAACCCCTTGGAGCTTCAGTAAAAGGCAGTAAGCAAGAAGGGTTGTTGATTCTGCTTTAGGCTTCAGAGGGTACCCTCTGTGGTCAGTCTGTGTCCCACAGTCTGGGATATTTATGGACATTATGAGCCATATTCCCTGGCCTTGTCAGTATCCACAGAAAGTGTTGAAAAAAACAAGTCTGCAGGTATGATTGGAATGCTTCCTGAGAGCCCATTATTGGACTAGGTTCTGGGAAACACAGAGAAGTTAAGGCAGGTCCTATCCTTGAACTTAGAAGCTAGTGGGAGAAAAGATGTACATATAGACAACATTTAGGAAATTATACCAGGCTCAGGGTTTTGTATATAATAGGGAATTAGGGATGGGGGGGGGGGAGAGGGAAGGGATAGGAGGCTGACTGAAGAATACCTTAGACTTGAGGAAGTTAATTTCCAAAAGTTCAGAGGAGAAGGCAGATGTGCCTCCAGGTCAGAGACATTAAAATGGTAGACTAAATGGGAGAATCCAAAATTCATATACGAGCTCCATGATCACAAATATTTCAGTTAAGTCAAAAGTGAAGGTATAAACAGAAACCAAAATGGCAGCTCTGTCTTCCAAAGGAAGTACCTGACATTGTCTTCCTGTGTCCTGATACTGAGTCTAGCTGCCTTGTGTTTTTCCTCCCTACACCGCACCCATCTGTCTCCATCATTTCAGATTTTATCTGATTTTTACTTTTTTTTTAAACAAATTATTATTTGAGAGAGAGCATGCATGGGAGGGGCAGAGAGAGGGAGAGAGAGAATCCCAATGTGGGGCTTGATCTCACAACCATGAGATAATGACCTGAGCTGAAACCAAGAGTTGGATGCTTAACCAACTGAGCCACCCAGGTGCCCTTTATCTGCTTCTTTTAATGACAGTGCTTCCTTCTCAGTTCAAAAAAACTTAAAAAAAAAAAATGAAAAAGGAACATCCAAAGCTCAGGAAAAGAAGCTGATGAGGAGCCTTTTGGAGAAATGTTGAGGCACAAAGCGTCAGAGCCCATGAGCTGCTTGTGGCTCAGAAGTGAGCCTGAGTGGGTGCAGCTGAGGGAGATGGACTCCCGATGGACTTAACAGAATTTTGAGGCCAGGCAGCCTATTTACATAAAATGGTGGAGGCCCCATATCCATGTCATGGGGTACTCAGGCCCGCTTGACATCTACAGGGTCCTGAGGTCACGCGAGGGCAAATTGAGTCCCCATGCCATGGGACACATGAGCCAGACAGCAAATGTCAGCACAGAAGATCTTGGAAGAGTTATTTTATATTATGTCAATAAATATTTATTAAGCATCCACTGTATGCTAGTCTCTGAGAAAAATATCTGAGGGGCAAGTACTCAGGATTTATGAGTCCTATGGGTGTAGGTATGTATACATACCCCCAGAGTGGTATAAATAAGGTGGTGCAATAAGCTCGTGTTTAAATCCTCTCTTTACAACCTACTAGCTTTGTTGTTTAGAAAAATTAGTCCACCTCTTCAAGACTCTATTTCCTCCTTTTATTCAGAACTTTGTCCAAAGGTGTGAGGATTCTGTGAGATAATATATTTGAAGGTGCCTAGCCCAGAGATCGGCATACAGTGGGTGCTTAATAAATATTTATTGATATAATATAAAATAACCCTTCCAAGATCTTTCTGTGCTGACATCTGCTGTCTGGCTCATGTGTCCCATCTAAAGGCCATTGAATCCCAAATTACAATTCCCAATCTAGACTTCTTCCTGAAGTCCAGATTTATATATTTCAGTACCTACTTAATATCCTGCTAGAATATCTAATGAATACTTCATACTTAAAATACCTGAACTACTCTTCTTCTCAAATTTCCTCCTGCATGCCTCAGCATTTTAGTTGGTAGCAAATCCCTTCCAGTTGTATAACCCCAAATTCAAGATCTCTTGCCCACCCCCCTCACAACCTGTGAAAGATACCACTATATCTTGTGGTTCTGCCTTCAGAGTATATCCAGAATTTGACTACCTTTCTTCACTGTTAGTGCTATCATCTTTATCTGAGCTACTGTGAATACTTGTCTGTAGCACTTCAAAGGTTTCCTAATGGTGTTCTCTCTCTTTTCTTATTTTATTTTATTTTATTTTATTTTATTTTATTTTATTTTATTTT
>NC_064810.1:62455630-62479212 GCF_023721935.1 Panthera uncia | reverse complement strand
TTATTTTATTTTATTTTATTTTATTTTATTTTATTTTATTTTATTTTATTTTATTTTATTTTATTTTACATTTATTTATTTTTGAGAGACAGAGAGAGAGCCCAAGTATTTTGAGAGACAGAGAGAGAGCCCTCCCCCAAGTAGGGGAGGGACAGAGAGAGAAGGAAACACAGAATCCGAAGCAGGCTCCAGGCTCTGAACTGTCAGCACAGAGCCCGACATAGGACTCAAACTCACAGACTGTGAGATCATGACCTGAGCTGAAGCCGGACACTTAACCAACTGAGCCACCCAGGTGCCCCATTTTTTGTTAATATTTATTTCTGAGAGATAGAGGCAGAGCATGAGCAGGGGAGGGGCAGAGAGAGAGAGAGACACACACAGAATCTGAAGCAGTCTCCAGGCTCCAAGCTGTCAACACAGAGCCCCACATGGGGCCTGAACTCAAGAACCATGTGATCATGACCTGAACAGAAGTTGGAAGCTTAACCAACTGAACCCCCCATGCGCCCCAAGGAGTTCTCTGTTTTGACTCCTGACTCCCTACAGTTACACTTAACAGAGCAGTCAGTGATCCAATTCAACATAGAAGAATAAGCATTAATCATTTTAGGTCCAAAGGCAGGCTCATAATAGATGTGTGCTTTGCCTCTTCCCCCTGCTCCCCTCCGTGTCTCTTTGATTCTTTCTTTTGTAAAGGTCAAGAATGAATGAATAGAGAGATATACAGAAAACTAAGGTAGTATAGGTTTTCATGAGATCCGAGGAAAGAGGCAACATAAATTGAATGATGCAAAAAAAAAAAAATACTAAGGGACATAAAATAAAGGATCACTGAATTTGGCTACTTTGGAATTACCAATGACTGAAAATACAATCTCAAAGGCAAAGTGAAAAGACACACGCTTATGAAGGTTTATATAAAGCATATGTGACAAAAAAGAACTCTCTGTAAATTGGTTTTGTAAAATTTGGTGATAAAGGGAATGGCATAAATGAGATGGCAGTTCAAGTACACACTGAATAAGTTTGGGCCACTTAGCATCTTCCAAAAAAGAAATGTGCCTATGGAAAATTGCCTGTGGGTTCAGGACTCTCTTGAGATTTCCTATCTACCCTAATTTCAGGAGCATTTTATCCTTTTTAATTCTGTCCTCTTTTGATATTTTTATGCTTTGGGTATACTGTCTGCATGTAGTTCACTGGTCATTTTGTGTAGCCTGCATACTAGGTCCACCCACCATTCCTCATTCTACTCCACCCCTCAATACCTATAACACGCTCGGGCAACCGAGACCTCAGCCCTGTTCACTGCCTTAGACTCCTGCTTGTGGAAGATTTCAGTCAGCTGGGAGTTAAGGGCATAATTTATATTACGTTTTTTTTGAGAAGAATATAATCTGCAGGCAGTAGAAAGTAGCTGTTAGAACCAGAGAGACTGACAATAAAAGAAGGAAAGCGTTACCAATAGAAGAAGGTGGCATAGGAAATGGGACATGGGATCAGAATGCAGGTGGAAATGGAATGTGATTCCCAGGCTAGAAATTCAGTGCATTTTATTATTTGTGAGTTTGAAGTATAGCAGAGGTAACTTTTTAAGACTCCTTAAAATCCTTAGCCAAATCTCTAGGCTCTCTTCAGCCACCAGACCAATCCTCAGGACCAGTCATTCACTGCTTTGACCTCTCTCCTCTTTCACTGCCCTTCCTCCTCCTTCCTATCTGACTCAAACTTATCTGGCTGGACGGTGGCTCAGCTTGTTCTTGTAATTGGAAACAGGAGGTTAGCAAAGTCCCAGGTTCAGTAACAAGGATGCTTTTTTCAGTTTCTGTTTGCCATGCCATTAGTGGCAGCTTCAAGCTGAGCTGAAGACATTCTAAAGAGTCATTGTTCTTCTCCTGGAAATATTTTAAACGTGGGCAGAGGTGAGATGATGATATCTTTTTTCCACTATCCCCAAACCAATGACTTTCCTTTTCACATGAACTGAGCTTCAGGAAACTAAACAAAGAGCGACAACGGTTTCCCTTCACTGTTACTTGTGGGTTTTATAGCCAGGACATTATCTAAAAGCCTTCTGTGATTATGAAATACATTTCAAGTTGGAAATAATTTTTTTTTCATTTTCTACTTCCTTCATTAACTGATTGTTGCTGCCAATATAATTTCGTTCTGGACACACTTTAACAGAAGACTCTTTAGCTTCCTTTTCCTCTCAATGAGCACTTTCAGTAAATGCCATAATTAAAACACACAAATTAGCTTCATCAGAAATCATCACATCTCAAGATTCAAGTTCAGAAGTGCCGTGCTTTAGATTTAGAAATTGTTTCCCTACTGTTACACATTTTTCGATCATATTTTTGGTGAGAATTGTAGTTTACACCAAAATATAAACCTCATCATACTGTTCGCAACAGGGAATGAGGTTGACTTTTTTGTTGTTGTTTGTCGACGGTATTTTATATATGGTAAATTTCTAGTAATTGGATTCAATTTTTCACCCATAGGAAATATTTACTTCTCCCAAAAAATCCCCTCAGGTCAACAGCTGTCCCATTGATAAAACTGTTTTTTTTGTACTATTCCCTTGAAGTCTAGTAGCCCTGGACATGCAGCTATGTATTCTTTCCCCGCACTGCTGTGCTGAATGGGTACAGAAGCCTTACTTATGTCATTGACAAAGGCACCCTTATGACCAAGTTCTTCATTAGCTGCATGCTGTTGGACATTTTGTTGCTGTCTGTTGAGATGCAATGCCATTGGCATGAAACCTCATTACAGAATTGAGTCAATATAAGCTCTCTGCATTTGCTGGATTTATAGTTCCAGTTTTGTGTTTGTGATAATAATGACACTTAGCTCTTGGAAATGTGTTAGACTCCTGAATCTGTTCTAATAGTTGTGAGGTGGATGATTACTGGCAGAGACTCATTTTTCATCTTCTCTGTGAAAATATAATAGGGGAAGGATGATTTAGAGATATGGTATAGAATAAATGCAGGAAATATCAAAGGCAATTAAAGCAGCAGGATATATACAAGGTGTGGCAAAATGAGGAGTGGGAAATGGATGGAGATTCTGCAGAAATAGTCACAGTTGAGCCAAGACATTTAGATATGGTGTTTCTGTGGAAGTTAAGAGGTTTTTTCCTCTCATAAAATTCCCCAAACTTCATAAAGATTTAGAGAAATAACAAGTGTTTTAAAGGCATTCCACACATCTCATTAATTTCAGAGCTCTAAGTTTGAAATTTGTGATCAGGGCATTTAAAAAAAAAGGTTAATACTATAAATAAACAAGATTGTTGGGGGAACTTTTATAAGTTTTTAAACTAAAGATAATAGTTTTTAAAGAATTTTTGGCATATTCTTAATGTGGAAATTCAACTCCTGATTATAAATGAGGCTTACTTATGTAATAAACTAAATTAAAGCAGGATATCTGCTTTGGAAATGCTTGGATGGTCATTAATTTGAGTTACTATGACTTCTTATAGACCAAAGCTGCTTTTAATTTTGAACGGACATATGTAATTTAGACATTATCTGATTCTGATGGACTTCTACTTCTGAAGTTGACATCATGATTCTTAACTTTTTTTTTATCATCACTAACAACTTAATTATCAATTAATATTTATCAATTTCACTAATATCCATGTCATTGCTCATTTATTTAGCAAAGAAAACTTGATATGGCTTATCACATTTAAAACTCATTTCAGAGTGTTTACAGATATTAATTAAAGTCTCTTAATTGGTCTTGAGCATTGAATGTTTTTTTTTTTTTTTTCATGTGGTTTTATTGGAAGGAGTTGCATTTGTGGCTTCTCCCTAACCCTCTTGTATTTAAAAATGGGATTTTAATTTTTACAGAATTTATGTATTTGTATTATGTTCAGGTATGTAGGCCCCCCTTCAAAAATTCTGGGGATGTTTTTGCCAAATATATAACTTTAAAATGCATTCTTTAATAAATTGGGTTATATTTACATACTATGCAGCACAAAGAATGATCTAGAACTACATGCAATAATCTGACTAAATTTTGCGACATAATATGTATTGAACAAGAAACCCCGAATCCCATTTATTTTAGTACCTAAAAGAGAAAATTAATCTGTGTTGATAGAGGTCAGAAGTGGGGCTTAGTGACTGGAAGGAAACCCGAGGTAGTAAGGGTGGTATTTCCTTTCCAGATCTGGTAGTATTTACATAAATGTATCAATGTATCAAGTAGTCTGTACAACTATAATAGTGGAGCATTTGCATATGATATTCTGTAATGAAAAGTTTTAAAACATGAGTATACAGCAAATATAAAGATTTCTGACATTGTACTCCAAGTTATCTCTCTTAGAACTTTGTTCAGATGCCATTAGGCTTCAGGAACATAAGGAATAGAATATCATTTTCAAATGCCCTTTTTTCATGTGTCTGGAGACTTTTTAGAGAAAATAGTTTATACATTTAACAGATATTGTGAAGCAAAAATAGAAATATATTCTACATGTCTCTTGCCATCAGACCTTGATTATTTTGACCTCTCTTATCTGAAATGAGGTTATATCCCCTCAAATGTGCATCTTTTCTATTAAAATATATCCACTAAGTAATTATAGGATTTAATTAATATCTCCTCATTATTTTTGAAGAATTGAGATAGTTCACTTTTTTGAAAAGAAAAAAAGCACCTTAAGTAAATAACATTAACATAGTAATATATACGTAGGTTTTTGATTTATAATCATGTCTCATAATGTCTGTAACCTGTTATATATCAAACTTGGCTTTGACTTAATTCCAGTCTTAGTTTGGTATTTGTTTTTAATCCCGAGCATCATAACTTATTATTTTATATGACCACATTTATTGACCTCTCTTTACTTAAGGGAAAAACTGGGTTGGGCAGTTCAAAGACCAGAGTCTTTATTTAGAACTTGATCCAGGACAACAGAGAAAATAGTAGCCACACTACAAACATCACATGCCTATCTCCACACTTGTTGCATCATCTGAGAATTTCATTGAAGAAAGGCCTACCTAAGTTTGTTAGAAATAAGCATGCTCAACAAGAGCAGAATTGGCAGGTGCTCCTGGTTGCTAACCTCCAAGGTCATATTAAGTCCCCGGTAGGACACAGAATACCAAACAGGTGATTTTCTACAGATTCTCCACTCCCAGCCATGCTAATCCAGGGGGGCTACACTGGCCAGGTAGCTTCCAGAGAAACAACTGCTTCCAGATTCGTGCCACACTGTAGCCACAAGGTCTTTAACCAAGGCTCTAGCATAGGCTCCACCTATGCCCAAAGAGGATCAGTTAAGAAATCAGCACATAATCTGTAAGCATCAAATACATTTGCAATCACTAGATGCAGGACACCTACACCTGTGATCACTATAAGATTTGGAACGCTTTCTTTTCTACAGTAGTGCATTCATTTTGTTGGTTGGTTTTGTTTGTCTTCCATGAAGTCATAATCTCAACAAATGTCTAACCAAATGATTATGTTTTAGTTAAATGGCAGTCATTTGGAAGCAGTGGAAGCCGTATCAGAATCACATTTCCAGAAAGGAGTCTAAAATCTTGTAAATACATGAAGACGTCTTCTTGGAAAACAAAAGTTTGTGCAAGTTTCAAATGTATTGATATTGAGTTTTTGTTGTTGTTATATTTGTTTTAAATTTTAGTCATGATCCTAATAGAAATAAATAAACGTACATGTGACTTACCAGTTCAATTTCATAATTGAGGTTAGTCTTTTGTCCTAAACTTTCAATCATCTGTTATCTTGCATTTACAGAGGTCTGTAATTAGGCCCTGTGTAAGGTTGTGACAGAATTTAAGCATTTTCTTTTACACAAGTGACTCTCCATTGCATGCAGGTCAACTGCATTGTCAATATCTAAAAGAAAAGTAAAATGAAATGACCAAGGGAGGAAAAGACAACTATTTATGAAATCATTTCTTACTTGTTAGTTTAGCATCTAAGCCAGCTTTGGGAAGGATTTTGAAGTAGGTCTAGCCTTCTGTAGATCCAGCTCTTCTATCATCACAAAGCCTTCATTCTTCCTTCTAAGTTGCTCCTCAGGGACTCCCACTTAGGACTTAAGCAGTACCCCATGTTTTCAACATCTCTCAATTGACAAACCACTATGTGGTGTGAGAAGTTAATAAATAAAACTTAGGGGCGCCTGGGTGGCTCAGTCAGTTAAACATCCACCTCTAGATTTCTGCTCACGGTTTGTGAGATTGAGCCCCACATTAGGCTCTCCTCAGACAGTATGGAACCTGCTTGGGATTCTCTCTCTCCTCTCTCCACCCTTCCCTTGTTCGTGCTTTCTTTCTCTCTCTCAAAATATATAAAGGAAAAAAAAATAAAGAAACCTAATAACTACTAAAGTGCTACCTCATTACTGTAGTCCCCTTTTACCCATGGGGTGACAAAATCCAAGACCCCCAGTGGATTTCTGCAACTGTGGGTAGTATTGAACCCTCCATATATTATGCCTTTTCCTGCACATACATGCCTATGACAAAGCTTAATTTATAAATCAGGCATAGCGAAAGATTAACAACCATAACTAATAATAAAAAAATTGTAAGAATATACTGTAATAAATGTAATATGTAATTATGTGAATGTGGTCTCCCTCTCAAATATCTTATGTACTGTATTCACCCTACTTATGAAGATGTGAGATGATAAAATGCTTATGTAAAGAGAGGAGTTGAAGTGAAGGACATACATTTTATGATATAGTGTTAGACTATGTGGACCTTCTAATGATACGTTATTAGCTTCCGGGGACATGGTTGACTGTGGATACCTGAAGCTTTGGAAAGCAAAACCTGGCATGAGAGGGGGATACTGTACATTTTCCTGGTGGGTATTTTAATGTGATTTTACAAAACCAGTGCTTTAAAGAAATAACTCTAAAGAAAGTTTTAAGTACCTTAGTACTTAATGGGAAAATATATTTTTTATTTTTTTTAAATAATCATAAGTGTTTTTTTTTTTAATATATGAAATTTATTGTCAGATTGGTTTCCATACAACATCCAGTGCTCATCCCAACAGGTGCCCTCCTCAATACCCATCACCCACCCTCCCACCCCCCATCAGCCCTCAGTTTGTTCTCACTTCTTAAGAGTTTCTTATACTTTGGCTCTCTCCCACTGTAACCTCTTTTTTTTTCCCTTCCCCTCCCCCATGAGTTCCTGTTAAGTTTCTCAGGATCCACGTAAGAGTGAACACATATGGTATCTGTCTTTCTCTGTATGGCTTATTTCACTTAGCATCACACTCTCCAGTTCCATCCACGTTGCTACAAAGGGCCATATTTCATTCTTTCTCATTGCCACGTAGTACTCCATTGTGTATATAAACCACAATTTCTTTTTTTTTAAATTTTTTTAACGTTTATTTATTTTTGAGACAGAGCATGAATGGGGGAGGGTCAGAGAGAGGGAGACACAGAATCTGAAACAGGCTCCAGGCTCTGAGCTGTTAGCACAGAGCCGGACGTGGGGCTCGAACTCACAAACCGCGAGATCATGACCTGAGCCGAAGTCGGCCGTTTAACTGACTGAGCCACCCAGGTACCCCAAAACCACAATTTCTTTATCCATTCATCCATTGATGGACATTTAGGCTCTTTCCATAATTTGGCTATTGTTGAAAGTGCTCCTATAAACATTGGGGTACAAGTGCCCCTATGCATCAGTACTCCTGTAGCCCTTGGATAAATTCCTAGCAGTGCTACTGCTGGGTCATACGGTAGGTCTATTTTAATTTTTTTTGAGGAACCTCCACACTGTTTTCCAGAGTGGCTGCACCAGTTTGCATTCCCACCAACAGTGCAAGAGGGTTCCTATTTCTCCACATCCTCTCCAGCATCTATAGTTTCCTGATTTGTTCATTTTGGCCACTCTGACTGGCGTGAGGTGATACCTGAGTGTGGTTTTGATTTGTATTTAATGGGAAAATATTTTTAATGCAAGAGCTTTTTCATGCAACTCAGATCCCAGTGTGTACATAGCTGGGCTAAACCTAGTCTAGAGCCAATCTGGTTTATTAAAAATTTAATCCTGATTTCATTCATCATCAACTCCAGCAATTGGCCAACATATTTAAATGAAGCAAATTTTGAAGATTTAGGAAGCAACTAGCAGTTCTTCAAGACACCAAGAATAATATCCACAGTTTAAGAAAATTTGTGTCGACCCAATTTACAAGGAATAAAAATGTCATGAATCAGATCATTTTGTGTAAAGCATTTTGTGTCATCCTCAACCCAAAGTCTTGTGTTGCTTAATGATAAAAATGAATTAAGATTTATTGTCAATCAATGAAAGCTTTTCTCAATCACTCAAATGACTCCTTCACACAAACTGAGATTTCAATGAGACTCCATGTTTAATAATAAAAAAATATATATATATATATCTTTAAAATACTCCCCTTTGGAATGTTTTCGACACACATTTGGAATGGGCTGATGGCTAGACTAAAGTCCTCATGTTTGGGTGTAAGAACAGCGTGTGTTTCACATGCTTATTTCTCTGAGATTTCCATTTTGACTCTATCTCTTATGCTCTAGTTAATGGGTACTTAAAATAAAGTGGTACCCATTTTGCTTTATTACTTTAATTTCTTTAAAAGTGAGTTCTTTTCCTCCTCTATTTCCAGTTCAAAGGCAGCATGGAGTCTTAATAAACTTCAAATGTATTTGGATAGCTGATAAATTTAATGATCTCATCAACTTAAAAAATACCAAGTAGAAAGTAAGTGATCTTGAGAATAATTAACAAGGCAATGATGGGAGAGGAGAGTATTATACAAAATAAATGGAGGTGCCCTTATTTCTGTCACAATTTCCATTGAGAGAATGTAATCGTATTTTGCCTTTGTTATTTGTAACTTAAAATGTCCTCTACATATCTAGGACATTTCATCGTAGCAATTGAAAATGATACACCAAGACAACATTACCATAGCTGTCTCCTTTATATCTATGTAAACCAAGAAGTAAATGTTTGCAACTAGAGTTGTCAGGGAGAGAAACTAAAGTCAAAGATTGGTGTAGAGCAGTTTAGTGATTAGCTGGGGAATAACATATATGAAAGGGATCATGCATCTCTACATGAGATCAGTGCTGATACTATTTTATCTTTCTACAAATATCTACGGTTTTATCCCAAAATATATTAATATGATAAATTAGAGAGGATATTTACTGCCTTTATGTAATGCATTTTGATTCTTTGCAACATTATTCTTTGCGTATTCTTACCATAAGTCTTCAGTGTTGTACTAAGAGAAAGAGATTGGAAACTTCTGTCCCTGGGAACAGGAGTATTTTATTTGGCTTTGTTTAGAATTGCCAAGCATATGTTTATAATAAAGAGGAGAATGACTTTTAGTTGATTTTATTATTGTTTTACAATTCCTTACCTTTGGAGGATTGTTGTACCTCCTTATTGCCTGCCCTGGGAGAGCCACCATTCTGTTCTTAGCCCATGACGGAAAAGGCCAGCATTTCTTGAGGTATGGTACAAGCCTGTGAGAAGTGACTTTTTCCCCTATTTTACAGATGACAACACTGATGTGGAAAATGGTAATTTTTCATAATGTCTCATGATGTGTAGGTGGTGAAAGCCAGCATTCTGATGCCAGACCCCACTCTATGTGCTACACTCTATTGTCCACATAAACATATAGGGAGTTCACACTGAGTTGTAGCTATCTGATCATGTTCAGCTGGTGTTATTCTTTCCCTTTTCCTTCTGAATTTATATTAGGCTAGAATAAGACTCAAATGTCAAAGTGGAAACAAATTACAAATCCTAGTATGTTAGTGTAAATTTGTACATTTGGGTTTGGCTGATTTTCTGATCATTCTGTTACATTTTTAAACAGCATTAAATGAGATCCCTAACTCCTTTCCATGGAATTGTATACTTTCTCACCAGTTAATTAGTATACTTGGTTGGGTAGTTCATATAATCAGATTATTTTGTCAGGTGAGGTCAGATTGTCTTAAAGTTTGAAATTACCCAACACCTACTCAGTGGCTCTGACATGTAGGTATTTTATTGGGGAGAGAATTGTCGTTAACTTGTAAGGGTTGTCGACTTGTCTTCTGAATCAAGCTTTAGGGCACATACAGGGGAAGAAGAATGGTTTGTTTGAGCTTCTGATATACAGTAATTACACAGGTGTATCCAACTCTAATATGAGTGTTTTCATTACTTGTATAGCCATTACTGCAACTGGAGGGACTAATGCTGAGGAGGTTTTGTGACAGGCTTAGTTTAGTGAGGCATAAATCTGGTGCGGGGGCAATTGTCTTAGATCTGTGTGTAATATAAGAATGGCAGGAGTTTGGTAACTGTCATATTCCACTATAAACTTGGCTTCCTTTGAGATGTGTCTGTGCTAGCATGCACCGCTTGATAGAATCTTGGCTGCTATTTTCGTATTCTTGTTATCATTATCAACAGCATCATTAATATACTTTCTATATGCTTTAAATTTCTATTATTTTTAATTTTCATTTATTTTTTAAATGTTTATTTATTTATTTTGAGAGAGAGACAGTGCAAGTAGGGAAGGGGCAGAGAGGGAGAGCAAGAATCCTAAGCAGCCTTCCTGCTGCTAGCACAGAGCCTGATGTGGGGCTTGAACTCACAAAACCACCAGATCATGACCTCAGCCAAAACCAAGAGTCCGACGCTTAACTGACTGAGCCACGCAGGCACCCCTAACTTTCCTTTATATTAAATGTCTTAAGAGGTCTTGAAAATGCAAAATTAAAAAAATACACATGCTTTAAGAGTTAGATTCCTGTTTTAGTTGATTATGTGGATGCTTAGGTGGTTACAAAGTTAGGGACTGACATTCAAATAGATGTTAATTCAAGAATTTAGCATTTACTGAGCATTTCCTGTGACCCAGGTAATATATTACATGTTGTAAGTACAGAACCAAAAATAGTTTTTTCACAGAGCTCATGGAGGATGAAGTGGAGAGAGACCAGTAACAAATGTGGCATGATAAATGCTATTACAGAGTCAAACAGCAGACAGTTTCCTAGATACTAGGACATGAGTTCAAGATGGTCTCTTAGATTATCTTTTGATAGTATAACCATGGGGGGAAAAAAGGCCAACTCACATCCATTTGGTATGTTCTCATGGTTGTCTTGCTACAAAGGCAGAGTACAGGGTCCTCATAGCTTTACCTGTAATCAAGTCTAAAGCCTGAGTGAGCAAACAAGTTTTGTATTTCACTTTGAACTCCTGATGCACTTAAGTACATGCTTTCGGTTGTTTAGAAGGTGAACCCTGGGAGAGAGGAGTGTAAAACTATGGTGGAGTTGTAATGGGGATATTAGTCAAAGAGAGAGGAGGTGATGAGATCATCACATGGTCTGGCAGTACTACAGTATATGGAATAACTAACACCATACAGAACCACTAGTGTCTACACCCATGTTTCTTTCTTTCTCTGTAGATAGACTGTTGGCTTTAGCATCCTAGGAGTTGAGTACCTGGGAGCTTTTCTCTTCCATATATATAACACTGGAACAGATACTCATTTTTTTTCTAAATGATATTTCCTTCTTGCCTGAAAATAATACCTAAAATCATCTTTGACTATGGGATAGACACTATGCAACACTTGGAGCCAGAGGCCTGGGACCATTAAGATGAACTGCTATCATTGCTTCCCTAAGCATTTTCTTCTCCTGACAATGTTTTCTTTTTGTTTGTTTGTTTGATTTTGCTTTTCCTCTGAAATTTTATCCTATCAGCAGGACTTATTTGGGATTGTTTATGACAAAGACTACATGTATAACGTCATTTCTACTCTAATTTTGTCCCCTTGGGGCAAAAATAACCCATATAAAATCTCATTATTGTAATGATTAGAATTCTAGTTAATTTTAAGTATCTAAATATGTTTTTTGTTTCTTTTGTTTTTTTACATTCTGGTTGTCCCAAATTCTGTTTTAGATTATATATTATCTGATTTTAAAAAAATATATTTATTTATTTTTAAGAGAGAGAGACAGAGAGAGACAGAGCAGGAGTGGAGGAGAGGCAGAGAGAGAGGGAGACACAGAATCTGAAGCAGGCTACAGGCTCTGACCTGTCAGCACAGAGCCCTACGCAAGGCTCGAACCCACAATCCGTGACACTGACTTGAGCCGAAGTTGGACGCTTAACCAACTGAGCCACCCAGGTGTCCCTGATTTTTTTTTTAAGAGCATTGGTACCTAGCTTATACCTTTCTCAGGTTTTGTGAGTACCTGCTCCTTCTATTTCTTTACCACTACTATAATAAAATAAGTAAGAAAAATGAGATTTCAACCTGGTTCTTGATGGCAAATGTAACCAGTTTCTAAAATGATCCAGATGTTCTAATGATGTTCTACTCTCCATTTATGCTTGGATTATCAGCATAGATCAGGTTTTATGCCTCAAACCTATGTCTGGTTACCTTACTTTAACTTACATTTCTTGACGTTTCATTATATGAAGTATTATTTTTTGTCACTATGGTTCCATTTCACAGTGTTGAGATTCTAAACAACTAGGAGAAAAGAGATATATGGCCATGACAGTAGGCCACAAATAGGTTTGTGTTCATGGTGGGCTATTATAAAAAGCAATTGTGCAGATGTATGGACAATACTGGTATAGTCATAGTGTAACCAAGCCTCCTCATCTTCAATTTGAAATGATTTTTTTTTCTTTCTCTGGTCCCAAGTCTCAGTGATGTCAAGCTCATACAATATCTTCTTTCCTTATATTGAGCATTGATTGTTTTAAAATTCTAAGCGAAGGCTAAGTCACTGTACTGTTGTAGCAGGTGATAGGTATACAACATATAAGATTTGCATGTTTGATATCTGATGGATGTTGCTGCTTCAGCCATGTAGCTATTATAGAGGTATAGTTGTGCATAGGTTACCAGAGGAGAATGCCCTGTGAACAAACCAGGGATATCAGAATAAGAAACCACAAAGTGACTCCAGAAATATGGGTCACTTTAGAGCATGATGTGAATGTATTACAAAGTGAGATGAATTTCCTTTTTTCATTTTTCAGTCACTACTGAATATTGATTTCTTCCCCTGCAGTTCGTCTCTATATCCTCTGATTTCCCCACAGCTCCTAACAACCTCCGATATTTAAGTAGAGAAAAAGCGCATTTGTATTTATATGTACGGATGAACCTGCCTACATATATTATATAAAATATGTATAGTCTTAATATTCATAGTTGTACACACAGAGACATTTTGCATATTCCTTGCTGCAGCCTCTTCTAAATACCCTAGCTTACTTCAAAACCCAGTTGATGTGGTTCAGTATTACTTATTGTGTGGCAAGAATCTCAGCAGGTTGTGGGGAAATATTTGTTCGATATGTTTTCCTTCTAGACAGGCTGATGTCCTGTTCTTTTGGCTGTTCAACATGGTGCTGTTCTTTCAGATTATTCCAGCAGTACCCACTGGGTCAGTGTAGACACGCAGATGAGTGCTGGAAAATAATTGTAATTTTACCATCTTCTCCTAACAGAGTACACCCTCAAGCCAAGTGGTAAAATACCACCTCCGCCAGTCCTGACATCCATCACTGTAATGAGCTACAAAATCAATCTGTAATTGACAAAAGCATTTTTAATCAAAGTATGAGGCATTTAGAGTCTCCAGATACTGCCCTTTTGTCTTACGTCAGTATTTACTTTATAGCAGGATGGGAGATGTTTGATTTTGTTCAAGAGCATGAGTTATGTCTGCAAAGGAACTAAAATATACTTTTTAGAAACTCCCATCACCCCCCCCCCAAAAGTAAATGACATAATCCCTGAGGTCTGTCATAAAACATCAAGTCAGAAAGATCATGCTGTACCATGTTAGGGAGGGAAAGGATTTATTTTTGTAAATGATTTCTGATGCTTTCTACCAGTTGCCTCTCTACATGAAATTACTACCCTTTGACTCAAACTACCACCATATATATGGGAACTGTAATCCAAAAGGCTACTTACTTTTTTATCCACCTCCTAGTTATGGAGATGTGTTTTCAAGAATTGGTAAGCATCACACAACATTCCTCTTATTAATACTGTTCTTTTCTAGTGAAGTTAAACTCCCCAAAGTGTAATGGTATGTGGGCACCTCAGATGACCACAGATTAAAAGTTTTAATGTGTGTCCAAGTAGTGGGAGTTACAGCCAAAGGCAAAATATTTATAGGTGCATTCAGTGACTTTCTGGGCCTGAGTTCTTACATTTTTATGGAATGTGCTCCAGATATTTAGTATCACCTCTTCAGTTTGGAGGCCATCTTCCTATCTGATGCAAAACAAGGTTTTTGCAGACTAAACCATGCCTCGTGTCTTTTAAATAGTTTGGCCTTGCTGTTTATGTGTGCAAGACAAGTTCTGTTACTATCTGGCACTTGCAGGAGAGTATTTTCAAAGGAAATTACCTAAAGGCTGTAAGAATAACTGAACACAGTCTATATTGTCTGATGTTCTTATTTGTGGATTTTATAGTTAATCATTTTGTGCTTGTCTATATGTGTTTTGTAAGTCTGAGCTGGTTTTGCATGTATCGACATCAAACCTGCAACTCTTACCCAAATGACTTTAACGTTTTCAGAACCTTTCATCATTCACTATGTTGAGCATTTCTTTTCTGCTACACTTGTTTAGAATATGTGACCCTCTGTAAATCAGTGAATATAGCTGATAATGTAATATTTAAGGAGCATTTAATATTAAGCACTATGCTAAGTACTTTATATATGTCATCACATTTAATTTCTTAACAATTCTATGAGCTAAATCCTATCATGACTCCTACTTTGTAGGTGTGGAAATAGAGGTTTGGTGAAGTGATGTAATCTGTCCAAGGTCACATGGCTTAGCTTGTAAATAGTGGAAGTATGATTGAACACAGGTCTTCTGACTCCCAGGCCCAAACCCTTAATCACTTATGTTGATGGAACACTACTACGGATATCAACCCATGTTATTTATCATGTTATACTTTATTACTAGTTTCAAGCAAGCCATTCTCAGTTCAATATTTTCTTGACTTTTGACCAGGAAAGCACTACTTATTTTACTTAAACTTGTTTTTTAGGACATTAATAAAGAAACCATATTACATCCTTGGCTTGGGTTGGGTTTTACAATCTAGTTGAGTAGATATTAATTATTAAAATTGAAACTATGTTGCCAGTGCAAGTAAGTATACTAATGGCACTGCTTTGGGTCTCTTGATGCTTCTGCCAAGAAGAAGAGAAATCATATTAATAAAAATTACATTAGCCCAAGAAAGCTTAACTTTTGCATACAATGCAAGCAGACAAGGGGGTAGGTAGGATAATAGTATTGGAGTAAATAAATAATACCTCGACTCTGATAGCTAGCCCTTACCTTGTAAGGGGTAGTTTGGTGAGTTTTTAAATGAAAAAAGAGAGTTAGTATTTCCTTGTCTCTGAGATGTGCTCAGTGGCAAAATTCTCAGGTTATATCTGGGAGTTTGTTTTAGAAAACCTTGTTCTCACTGTATAGCCATTGCTTCTTGTAGATACTTACTTTTCCAAAATATGTTATTTTAACTAATATATCTAATAAGTGCAGCATGGACAATTCACACATAGTTATCCACATTCAAAAATTCCTAATTCCTGGACATTCACCATAACTGATTCATTTTTGTTCATTTAGACATTGTGAAGAACAAATACATGCCTCCATAATGCATGTTGTGCATTTGGAAATGTGTTGAGCAACCCAAATACACAGAACTCGCTAATTACCATTTTAAAGACTGGGTTTTTTTTTTAAAGTTTAAATTTTTTTTTTTTATTTTTGAGACAGAGACAGAGCATGAGCAGGGGAGGGGCAGAGAGAGGGGGAGACAGAATCTGAAGCAGGCTCCAGGCTCTGAGCTGTCAGCACAGAGCCCGACGTGGGGCTCGAACTCACAGACCGTGAGATCGTGACCTGAGCCGAAGTCAGACGCTTAACCGACTGAGCCACCCAGGTGCCCCAAGACTGGGTTTTTAAAGAAGTAAGTTGAAGTTGAGATTATCTTCCTTATGAGCTTTTAATTGGAAAAGTTTATGACATCAAACTATAGATTCTACCTTTTCAACATATTTTATTTTTATTTTTTTTACATTTATTCATTTTTTCATAGAGACAGAGTACAAGCAGAGGAGGGGTAGAGAGAGAGAGGGAGACACAGAATTTGAAGCAGGCTCCATGCTCCAAGCTTTCAGCACAGAGCCTGACGTGTGGGGCTTGAACTCATAAACCCCGAGATCATGACCTGAGCTGAAGTCGGACACTTAACCAACTGAGCCACCCAGGTGCCCCGTCAACATATTTTAAAAGTTAATAGTCCTTCCTCCTCCAGAAAATCTGCCTTGTGCTTCTTTTAATATAGATAGATAGATAGATAGATAGATAGATCGTTAGATATAATTTAGTGGCATCTTCTTATTTCTATTCTTAGTTATGTTATCTTAAATGTATATTGGAATTATTAAATATCTTTTATAAAGCTTTCTTGGTTATTTAAAATTTTTAATTTTAAATTCCAGTGTTGAATTCATTTCAGGTGTTGGTTATTTTAATTTTGAAGATACCATCAAAATAATATTCTTACCTTCTGACACCTAAGCATATTCTTTGACCATCCAGTTCCAGAGCTGCCTGGTCAATTTTCAGACAGTTATAAATGCATATCAGTGTAACTGTATCCGAAAGTAACAATAGTTATGAATGGCCACCAGTACAATTCCTATAGCCACTATGAAAGTCCAGGTCCAAACTATTCCTCAGCCTCCCCTAGCAGGCATATCTAGCCATTGCACAGGTGCATATATAAGATGATTCAGAAAGATTAAAGAAAGGCATCAAGGTGCCTCAAAAATAAGAAGGGGAAAATCCATATTTTCATTAGTAGAGGTAAGTACTATGTGGTCCCTATCTAAAGCCCTTATTGGAATCGACAGGAGTTAGAATTCATAGCCACCTATTGATGTGAACTAGACTCTCCTTAATGACATTCAGATCAGAATAACAATAAGAGTAAAGGGCACAGACCTCTTCTGTCAGTTCCAATGAAGCATGCACTAACTGGTATATACATTACCCTTCTCTCTTAATATTCATCAGAATTGATATGGCATATTATGGTTCCCAACACCTTTGGCTGCTAATGAATTAATCACAGCTCCTCTGGGAATTGGTGAGTGTTCCACAGACAGTTCTCAATTATTCAAGTTGTTGGAAGAAAGATATCAAAGCAGAGTAAAGCATGTTGAAAATCCTTACATAGCCTTTTAATTCTCTTATGTCTCCCCTCTCTCTTCATTCAGCTGTCCCCTGTTATTCCCAAGAACAGCTCGCAAACTGGTGAAACTGATTTCCAAGAAACAAAAATATGGATTGGGAATGAAATTAAGGAGTCCTATGGCCCAGTCACAGTCTCACTACTGACATAGCTTTCTTGGGCCTCAGCTTTCATATTTGCCAAATGAATAAAATCACTTCCCATGTGAGTATCAGTGCTATGTTGGAAAGTAAATAGCACATTAGCAAAAATATTACAAGTACATAAACCAAACTCTTAAGACCCGTCAGGCACTTTGAAGTTTTTGTTTCAAGGCACCAATAAATCAAGTATATTATTTCATGTCTTTCATTATCATGGAGTTTTGATGAGTGGGATTCTCTACAAATCAAAAAGAATTAGCTGAGATCATCTTAGCTTTTATTATCTATGCTCTCTGGACCTCAACTTGCCTGTGTTCTGGGATCTTTTTGAGAAGTCCACTTAGTATGGTGAACTGCAGAAAGAACATTGATTTGGCATTTATAAGATCTGGGTTCTGATGCCACCTTGGCTATATGATCTTTGGCAGGTGTCTCTATTTAGTTTAGTCTAAATTTCTCCATTTATATAATTTGGCAGTTTGATTAGATGGAGCTCTGGCATATTCCACACAATAACCTATTTTATTTATTCCCATAGACTTTATTTGGGAATATTTGGTTTAGCAAATTTCAGTAAGTAACTTACTTTCCTATTTTTGTTTATCAATGATTTTTTAAATTAAATATATGTTAAAAACCATGAAAAACAGTGGGAAGGAGCATACATGACTGAGATAAGGTGATTGCTATTTGGGGGGTTCTGTAGGACCACATGAAGATAAGTGCTTAATTTCTACTAGTCTTTGAAATATTAGAAGTAAATATGTGATCCTCTTTACTACCCTAACAAATCCTTGAATAGGCAAGAGTCAATGAAGGCTGTGTATCATTGGACTGGACTATCTTTAAGGTATCTTCTAGATCAGACAACCTGTGATTCTAAATACCAAACTTGAGCCATCCACCAATTTGGTCCTGTGCTAGGTTTCTTCTGTCCTTTCAGTGACCAGAGGTAGATATCTGGATATTCTGAACTGACTTCCATAAGGTCAGCAATCCTTCCACTTGGTAGCTGAGTGTTCCTGTGGATTTTAGAACCACAGACTATTTCATCCTGCTGATAATAATGGAAGATACTGAGGCAGATGGTGAAATTAGTTAAATGATATGGGTGAAAATAACTACAAACCACAGCCCAAGATACCTTCTATAACCACTATTACCGTAATTAGAAAATGTTCCTGAAAAATAAAATTCTAGGAAGAGATGTTTAAATTGATGAAGTCCTCCTGGCATAGCAGTAGGGGAAACCAAATATTCAGAGGTTATCACTTGCACTATAATGTGAACTGACTTAGCTTTGGGTAGCCTAAGTTAGAAAGTGGATTATCTTTCTTCACTTCCAGGTCCAAGAAATGTTAGGGTCGCATCCCATCAGACCTCACCTCATATCTGCCTTTATTCTTCTTTCCACACTGGATTCTCAGGCCAAACTAAATAGCCCGTTGTTCCTCCAAAGTACCAAAGGCTTTCTTGACCCAGTGCCTTTGCTCACGCTATTCTGTACACCTAGATAGAACCTCATATCCAAATTCAACACACTTTTCAAAGTCCTGCTCAAAAAAATGAGATCCACCATAAAGCCTTACTTTTTCTCTGACAGTAAAATATTGTGCCATGTCATACCATGTTCTGAATTCATAGCACTTTCTTGTAATTGTGTTTCATTCATCCCCATTGACATTTCACTCATATTCTCTATATATGCATTGCCTTCTCTGCTCTTTCCTGTCAGGCTCCTACCTTCCCTGGCATGAAAGCTACATCATACTCATCTTCATATTCTTATACTATCTTGTGCTATGAATCACAAAATTAATATTTATTGAATGACTAGATGGCATTCAAGCAGAAGGAGTTAACTGATTATGTTTAGAATTATTTAGAAAGGAATCACTCCAGAACTGTGTGGGTACTTATTTTTTCCTGACAATAATTAAAGAAGACCCATCAATTCTCCTTCCTGTTAATCCTATTCCCCACTTGGGTAGTTTTGTTAACAAGAATTTGCCAACGAAGCAACAGAGCAAATTTGAGAGATTAAGAAAAAAACGCATCAGACGTATGGCACTTGGAAAAAAAAAAAGATGTTATCATTTATCCTCTAGTTCCTTGTTCTGCTTCCCAATTTGGTATAAGGACAAGTCTTTTCTATCCATCCTATGCTAACACACCATATTATTTTCTTTGTAAATGAAGGGGGAAAGAAGGGAAAGAGTTCACACTTAAAAGATAGTTTTAGAAATGCAGTGATGTATTCACAGTTGTAATATAATCCATAAAGATAATGCCAAGCACGGAGCTGAAAGGCCATGCTGGGTAGTCTGCTCTGACATTTTTTCTATCTGAACAATTTCCAATGTTTCTTTCTTTTTGTGATTAGAAAGTGTGATTGAAAATCATACATGGACGGTTTTAAAATCACCTTAATGAAGAAATTAAGGGTTACAAAAATATAATATCTCATTTAAGAAAGTAATAAAATCAATCCATTTTTTGGATAACTGAGGTATGTGGTGGGGGAAGGGACAGTCAAAAAATGTATTACATTATCAGTCAGGGAATGGCTTCTCTGTAACTTATAAAGGAGTGGTTTTCTCACCTTGCTTTTCTGTCAGTCATTTGAGATTGGCCTTGTGCTCAAGCAAATGCTCCACAATGATCAGAAAGCTGGAGAAAACTGTACTAACCACTCCTGCTATTGTTTCTGCTGTTCATATTGCACTGCTTTTCCCTCAACTACTCTTATTCTCACTCACATGGACTTAGCACAATCACCACCATTACGCAGAGCACAGTAGTGGCTCAAAGTATGGGTTCTAGAGTCAGACAGCCTGGGTTCAAGTCCCTTTTCCACCAATTACAGGGTGGTCACCAGAGTGCATTAATTTCTTTGAACCTTAGAGTTCCTCTCTGTAAGATGCAGCTAGTGATGGCGTGTGCTTTGGAGGGGGATGTTTGAGGACAAATGAGATGATACACGTTCCCACAGTCATTGGCAAGTGATCGCTACTTCGATAAGCTGCTGCAGTTCCTCATGCCAGTCTCCCCCTTCACTCATTTCCCACTGCCTGAATCTTATTTGTTAGTGTCCCCAGACACAGACACAAGCACTTTGTCTGCCTCTGTCCTTGATCCAAGTCCTCAGATAACCGCATGGCGGGCTCCCTCACGCTCACCCTCTGTCTAGCCTGGTCCTTCCCTTCTGATGCCTCTCTTCTTGTCTATATTTTATTACATTGTCTGCCTGGATGACTCCTCCATAACATATTAAAGGGATATTATTTTTCTCACTCTGCGTTTCTGTCAATCATTTGAAGTTGGCCTTCTGCTTAACAAGTAGTTTCCATATTGCATTCCCGCTTTCTTGGCAGTCCTTGTTCCCACCAAAATCAGTCTCCTTTATCCTCACCTCTTATTTAGAGAAACTTGATTTGGCTGCCACCATCAAGGCAGAAACCAGTCCCACCCAGCTGTGCAGTCCCCAGACAACTCAGGACTGAAACCACAGTCATCTTCAGAAAGGCCCATCTAGAAGGTTCTAGTTGACTGGGAATTGGTTACACTGAGCACAAGGAAGGAGGTGGTGGTGAAGAGAAGGGAGAGATTGAGCGCTAGGACATGAATGAACTGGAAGGAGAAAGTGAGGAGGGTCTAGGGGACTGAGAGGTGAGGTGACATGAGGAAAGAGGCAGGCAAGTAGAAACTTGGAAAAGTGTCACCTTGCGGGTAGTGATGTGGGGGGCCACAGAGAGTTAAGATGCAAGAATGTTTTAGAAAGCAACTGATAGACAAATATGAAAGCTCCAGAACATACTGCACAGAGGAAAGAGAATGTGAAGATAACTATTAAGCATAAAATGTATGAGATAGGGGAAGGTAATGAAGAGTCAGAAGTTTACAACTCGTAAGTTGTTTTGCTCCATTCATGTTCCGTGAGATGCCTAGTCTGGAAAGCTCCTGTGGGGACTAAAATCAGATGACATGCTTTTAAGAACACAAGTACGAAAGGAATATCTTTTCATTTTTCAGAGTTCCTGTAGGAAAAAAAAAAAAGCTTAGGACTAAATTAAATATCAAGCAGATAACAAGGAAAATTGTATGGACTTTTGAAGGAACAGTATGAATGGTTCATTTGAAAACAGCAAATGCTTTTGTATTGAATGAAATGGATTAGATGTACTGAGATGTTTTAGAAAGAAAACCAAAATACTACCATAGTGGGCAGTAGGATAGATCCTGAAGGGGATGAATATAATTATTATTGTTATTATCTTCACTCTTACTTTTATTAATTTATTAATGTTATTGCTATTCTATAAGTTATCTGGTATTTTGTCATTATTGTTTCAGGCTTTCTGAAGGTAGATGTCTCTGTCTCCTAGAGTTGTTTCTTCAATTATTTATGGTCTCATTAATGTCAGTTGTTGCAAGGTGATAAAATATTTCCCTAAAAAATATGAGTTGTTTATATTTTCAAACCTTGTTTTGCAGATTGACACCATGCTCAATGCTTTTGTCACTGGCTTGTTCCAAACCCAGTTGAAACATGAATAGTAGAAATTACACAGGGCTTATTAAGCATAGGATTACAGTGGGGACTGTTGTCCATATTCTGAAAACATGGTAAGAGACCCAAAGGAGAAGGCCACTTAGAATGAAATGATGCTTGGTGACACTTTATATGGGACTATACCTGGAAGCTAGATTTGTTGTTGGGACTTGTCAGCCTTCTATGCCTATTTAACCCCGTTGCAGTTTTTGACAATATCATTTGGAGGAAGCTTTGATTATTTGCTCTATATTAATTCTAGGTAAGAGACTACCTTGAATCCCTGCCTTTTATAACCCTCATAACCTTTGCTGTATAACCTAAATAGAAAAGGAATAAATTCCTTTCATGGGCAGCCAACTGTTAGGTTCTTTTTTTGGATCCTCTTGTGCCCTCCAACTTACTAGAATTGAAAGGGATTTCTAAGAAAAAGCAATCCTAGGAAGAGATGCCCCCAAATTCTCTGGAAGTTCCAAGTTCTAAAGTCTTCCTTCTGGAAAAAATCCCCCCCCCCAAGAGAAACCCCACATATCCACACGAAACCATAGTCCTTCAAAGTTTTGAAACCTTCCACAATTCCTACTGAAATTCATCAGGTTTCTAGTAAAGAGAGGCTAACAGTAAATGCGAGGATATGTTCTACTTCTACTTCTTGTCATACCATTTCTCTATATATTATTGGATTATTGGATTATTTTTAATTTTTATGGCAACCTCTAATTTCTGCTGACTAGCGTAGTTAGAAAGACTGAAATTTATAATTTTTGGCTTATATTTCAGTCCCTTTGTGTGTTAACTCTCATTGTTAATATCCCTCTGTCTTCTCTTGACCAATTGCTTCAAAATAAACTTTATGGACAACAGTTTACCAAGAAACATAATGTGCTTGAATTAATGCACTTGTAATACATAACATACCTAGACAAAAATAACCCTTCATATAACAGCATTTGGAGTGGTTACACTTCGCCTCATTTTGCTTAGTTTGAAAGGCAAAATTTTGACACTGATAGAAAATGACTAATCATTCTAGTTATTTTTATGTTGAAAATGCTAAGACAGATACTCATATCGAAACCCCATGAAAATCTGAAAATAATTTGTTGAAAATGACTGTTAAAAGAATTTGAAACGGTATTTACTCTAAAATTGTATATACAATATCAGGGAACAAAAAAGCCTTGGACTCTGACACTGTCTAGTTTTCTCTCTCAGAAACAAATAAAAAATGACTACCAGATGAAACATGAGAATTTTCTCTTGCTTTATCTGTATCCTCATCTGTGTGTTTTTTGAGAATATTCAAGTACAGATTCTCAGGCAGTCCATTCATGTACTATGAGGCTTGTGTCTTCCCTCAGGGTTCCATATAAAGTTTAAACATTTAATGAATTCACTTAAAAAAATAATGTTTATTCATTTTGGGTAGGGAGAGAGATGGAACATGATCAGGGGAGGGGCAGAGAGAGAGAGAGAGAGAGAGAGAGAGA
>NC_064810.1:62365559-62455530 GCF_023721935.1 Panthera uncia | reverse complement strand
AGAGAGAGAGAGAGAGAGAGAGAGAGAGAAAGACACAGAATCTGAAGCAGGCTCCAGGCTCTGAGTTGTCAGCACAGAACCCAATGCAGGGCTCGAACTGACAAACCATGAGATCATAACCTGAGTTAAAGTCATTTGCTTAACTGACTGAGCCACCCTGGCACCCCAGTGATTGACTTTTTCAAAATATGTCTTTAGTATTGGGATGCACAAGTTTATTCATACAGAAAAGCTATATGAGGCTTCTGGCCCATCCTCTCATCTGTGGAGTCCAAGGCCTTTCTTTGTGTTCTCAGTGATAATTGCATTCTGTATTCAGATAATGATACTCAAAGGGTATTTTTCAAGCCTCTTTGGGGGAATGACTCTTCCTGCTTAAGTCTGAACTGAAAATGGATCCCCTGTTTCTTTAGTGCTTTGTCTCCTCCAGGTGACATCATTAAACATTGCCCTGGTGACAATAACTGGGGGTGCTTCCATTCAATCATTCTATATTGAATATAAAATAGATTAAACACATCTGTGAGTACTACACTAAAGACAACTTAAAACATTGGAACACCTTTGTCTTCAGTATTTTTGTTTGAGAAGGATGAAGCATTATTATGAGTGCAAAATGGGCCCATTAAAACCACCTATAATCCCACCACCTAACTATATCTACTGTTATTAATATTTTGGTGTATTTTTCAGTCTCTTTTGATAAATATATAAGCATTTCTTTTTGCAGAGATGGAATCCTTCTACATGTATATTTGATAGCCTACTTTTTTTAAGGAATGATCTGTGAAGAACATTTTTCCAGCTCATTTTATATTCTTCTACAACATCTTTTAAAATTTTCGTGTGCTCTGACCTTGTATAATGTTCTTCAAAAAACGAGTAAAACTTAAATTTGGAGGAGAATCTGAAGTCTACAAACCTGAAAACTTTGTACATTGATTAAATGACCAGATTACCAATTTAGGCAGGACATTACTTTACCTAGTCCCAGGAGACTATTCCAAGTTGATTCCCCAATCAGGCCACCAGTAGCTGAATAGAAAGGGTCACTCCTACACCAATGTGTAAGATGTTAGGAACAGAAGAGGAAGTGTTAAAAAGAATGGATTAATAATTTTAATCTGAATGTAGGAATTTTAAAAAAACATTATTAAGGGGATCCAAATTCCATTGCAAAGAATAGAATCTACTCTAGCTTTTTGAAGCAGGAAGTACTTTATCATAGGAAAATAGAAATTTATAAAACCCATGGGTGGATTACTAGATCGACTTTAGACCCGGTTGACAGGAGGAACCCCTAAAGACTTAGCGTTAAATCATCATGTCAAAGGAAGCAGTGCCTCTTCTATGGCTCCAGAAGCTGCTACATTCAGGAAGTTTCCATCACTGCTGTCAAGTAACTGAATGCCTTGAGCTCCTTTCCTTTCCAAATATAACTGAAAAGTTCCAATTGGACACTATAAATAACATCTAAACATATAGCTGCAAAGAAGTCCGGGAAATGCACTTTTTAGCTTTTTTTCATCTTGGTGTTTCAGAAAGGTATGCTGCAAAGATCATCAAATGCAACGTGAGCACTAATCCATGATATCCATAACACATATCTAATGCACATTGGAAAGATTTTTTTTTTCATTTAGATGCTTTTTTTCATTTAGATGCTTTTCAACTTGCTTGATAAGAAATTCATACACCAGTTTTGTAAACTATTCCAAAAAATAAACACAGTGTTTTTAAGAAAGTTTTCCAAGGCTGTTAAGCTCCCTAAATATTGTATCTACTTGGTACATAGGTTTTATAGGGAGATAATTCCAGTGACCTATTATTGATAATCCATGTGCTGTTTGAGTTGTTTTTCTGCTATTGAGTAGTTGTAGCTTTTATTCATCTATCTACACACCCTCATGCATTCTCCCTTAAGAACTTTCAAGATGCTGAAACTAGATGTAAATTTTTTGGTGATAAGATGGAACAAAGCTGACTCCCCTTGAAGTCTCATGAGTGGACCCCTTGGATACCAACTAGATACTCATTCTAGGTAGAGGAAAACCAGACATGCCTTGGGGTGCTAGGGGTCTGACTGTTGTGTAACGATCAAGGTTAAGTGAACACACTCTTAAGCTTGGCTGATGTGAATGAGAGATTTCTGAGAGTTACACTTTAGGGTTTCTTCAACCACTAGTAATTCTTTTCATGCATTCTAATCAAGAGAAGACCAAAATAAAGATTTTGATTCTTAGATATTGGGTGACTTGAGAGTCACTACTGTGAGCATTCATTTAAGAACACCCTGTTTAGGGGTCTCTGACAGAAATTAATATAATTGTTAATAACGAATGGGTAACACTAATTTTAAAGTTGTAGCTGAGGGTAGTTCAAAATAAGAGGGGAAATAATAGGTTTATTCTCCACTCCTTGTACAGCCTGATAGAGCAGAACTTCTTGAATTCTTTACTGCTTCCCATTAACAGATGATCACTCTGTCTCACATATAAACACACAGTTCAACTCTTCATTTCTTCTTGCCTTATGCTCAGATGTCTCCCTGTATTTCTGTATTATAGTAGTTGAAATGTCTGCCATGTGATTGCATAAAATGAGGTGCGAATATCTAATGTCTTTGTTTACTTAAGCGTTCTTTTAAAGTTGTTTTTTTTTTTTTTTTAAGAAAAGGAAAGTAGTTAATCATTTAAAGATGGGGGTATTGAAACAAAGGTTTTCTGGTTGAAATATTCTACTTTTAAAATCAGAAATCTAATTGAAATTTCAAAGATGATTAGTTCATAATATGGGTTAATTATTACTAGCAATGAGATTTGTCCCCAGCAGCTTGAATACTTAAACTTTATCAGGATAATTCACAATGCTATTTATTAAATTAGAGATTAACAATTGGAATAGTTTTTGACTTTCTAGAGTTTTTTCATTCCTTTCTTGTAAAACAACTCTTCCAGGCTAGCCTGGATATGAAGTATACTCCAAAATAGCCTAGAATCACATATGCACATGAAATAAAATGGAGTATTCTATTTAATCCTCAGGGCTGTGAACAAAACCAGGTTATTTTTCATTGTTTTTCCTTCATCAGCTAGAGTTTCAGATACTAATTTAGTGATGCTCCCAACCTCTTTGCAAAGCACACCAGATCAAGAAACTTTGATTAAGGTCAAAAGGAAATTCTTCCTGTTGATTAAATCGCACACTGATGTGAGGGATTATGTTATTTGGGTCCTCGTCACTACATGTTGTTGACCTTGAATTTTTCTTCCATAACTCTCTCATGGATTCATGATGATGCATTCTCATGGTGTCTCTCTCTCTCTCTCTCTCAATATCTTTCAATTGCTAATTCCTCATTTTCTTTTCCTTCAAGTCCCACTTCTGGAACACTGTGTATTCTCTTTCCCTAAATATTCTTCTTCTGATGACCTTTCTTTAGTAATGTATTATTAGTACTATCAGAGAGGGCTTCATTGTGTATACTGTATGTGGTCCTTTAGAATTTTGACATTCAATGATCTTCTGCAAGCAAGATTTCTAATGCTAAACTGTAAATGAAATCCAATCAGGAGTTCTCTATTTACTCAGTACATATACTGGGAAATTAAGTGTCAAGCACTGTGCAAGGTATTCAGAATATGACTGAGTGTAAAAACAAATATAATTCCTTTTTTCATAGGTCTCAGCTCGACTAATGCATTCTCTGTCTGCTCCTCCAGATACTCTCGTGTGCAGCTCTTAGAGCTGCTTGTCTTCAGAGGGAAATAAATAGATATCTCTTCACAGGAAACAGCATAGAGAGACCCACTAAGGAAAGAAAGAAAAAGAGTCAGCCTGGAGGAGGGAGCATAAGTGAAGAAAAGAGAGGACACTGAGAAATGAAAAAGAAAGACAAAAAGGCAGGGACTAATGATTGGAACAGATTTAAGCAAATGCCAGGGTGTGTGGAGCTTTGGAAAGAGAGATGTGGGTAGGGAGGGATTTTAAGAAATCTTTGCTGTGTATGCATTTGTCAGTATATTCTTTCTTGTTCCCTCTATAAACATATCAGTACAGAAATGTAGTACTAGTCAGGGTTCAGTGAGTAGATTTGTGGATTGGTGTTTAGTTTGAATGTGTCCTGAGTTGATATGGCATTTGGGCTTATGGGGTTACTAAGCCCTGTTTTATTAAAGTTATTTCTATGATGAAAGTACACCCTTGTACTGCACATGTGTATCTCTTGTACCCGCGTTAAATTTATTGTGTTGTGTTTTATATGGTTGACCTTTGGGAGCCATATACTATCACTCGACCCCTATGTCAGAGGAGGGAGGCAGGTTAAATATCACTGAAGGGAATGTGTATTCCCTAGACCAATCATCTGCAGATGAAAATGGGCCTTAACCAGCCAGAGAAGGAGTTCCTTCCTGCATCTCTCAAGTCCCTTTTTCTCTCCTGGGTTTGAGACTGGAGGAGTCTAAGTATGTTGGAGGAGTTTCTCCGTGGCAGTGCAAAATTGTGTGTATTTGTGGGGAGATTCATCATATTCTCAAAGCTACCTAAAGAGGTTAAAAGTCATTGACCTAATTATATGTTATACACTTTGCGTTAATTTCCATTTTATTACTTGGAGCCTTAAGCCTTCAGGGAATACACCAACCTGATCTCAACTCTGAATTGGACGATTAAGAGAAGGGATATGCATTCAGGCTCAGATGCTAAAGCAAGGATGTCCCCCACTCCCAAGTGCCGTTGTGGCAATATTCACTTAAGGTAAGTCTCCAAGGAGAAGATGAATCACAGGAACAGGTGTCAAGGCTGAGAGATTAACCATTTTCCCACCCTTCAACCTTATTTTAGAGACTGACCACATTGCTTACCTTGAAGAATTCAGTTTTTATCTGATCTGGAAACCAGCAGTTTTCCTTGTATTGCTTCCCCAGATATTTTCTCTTCCAAATCCATCACCACAAGCTCAACATGTTCAAAAGCAAGTTAATAGTCAACCCACCATGTCCCCATATAATATAGCACTGTCTCCCCCAGAGTTTTCTATTTCTCTGAATTTTCCAAATCATTTAGGCTCATAACAATTTTCGCTTTTTCTGCTTTGCTTCAGTGTTTCCCACATCCTGGCCATTATTCACATGGTTACCTTCCTCTAGCAACTCCTTTTGTTGATCTTTAACACTGTCACCTTTGAGCATCCAACTAAGGGATTCTACATTCAGACAACAGCTCAAACTATCCAGTACACAGAAATGGCTTGAAGGTTTTTTTTTCTTTAATTCTTACAAGTGTGTTTTCTTTTTTAATGTGGAAGAACGACACTTACTTGCCAACATTTTAATTTTCCAAATAAGCATATATAAAAACAAAATAAGTTTACTATATGTAATCATGATTTTTTTTAAAAAATATGAAAAATCAATTCTTTTATAACTGAAAAAGTTCAGTTTTCTTGACATGTTTCCTTCTTACGCTTATTTTTCTCATTTACCTAAAGACTGCTTGAAGTTGAAGAATTAGCACCTGTCTGGGGCACTGGTGGCTCAGCTCATTGAGCGTCCAATTCAGCCCAGGTCATGATCTCACAGTTTGTGAGGTTGAGCCCAGCATCAAGCTTGCTGCTGTCAGCACAGAGCCCGCTTCAGATCCTCTATCCCCCTCTCTTTCTGTACCTCCCCTGTCATGCTCTCTCTCTTTCTCTCTCTCTTAAATACATACATACATACATACATACATACATACATACATACATAAGACATTGAAAAAAGAAAAAAAGAATTAGCACCATCCTAGCATTAGAGTTTGGAAACCAAACCACTAACCTATATACCACATGTGAAGGTTAAGAGTTTAAAACCCTGGAGTCAGTCCCATATGGTTGGCACATACTAACCCTGAGACCTTAGTCAAGTTGCTTTGCCTTCCTAATCCTAATCTGTTTTTTTCTCAAACAGCATAATTTGAGGATATGAGAAGGATCACCTTGTAGAAGAATCACCTTATAGAATATAGAAGGATCACTTCTATAGAAGTATAGATAACTGAGTTAATAAATGAAAATTACTCAGCATAGGACCTGGCACTTAATAACCTACCAATAAATTGAAGATATAATAATCACTGTTTTTGAAATTATATTATGCTTCCTGTGTTTAATTTTTCACCACTGACGAGCATTTTTTTCCCTGAAATATATGTGAATATATGTGTTGATTATTTAAACTAAGCCAGTCCCTGAGGAACCTAGTTTATCTTATGGGGATCACTAGTTTATTAATTCTTATACTGAAAACCTGTAGCTCTGTTTCGTATGTTTAAGGTGAGACGTTTTTCCGTAAAGGTTGTAGTTTTTGTTGAATGTTATGATTCTTACCATTAGAGTTTTAACTTTGTGACTATTTTCAGAAAATGGACTTCAATTTGGCCTTGCCGTGACCAAAAATGAATGAGATTTTACTGTATGATCCAGGTTTAACAAAATAACCTAAAAGAATCCCCTTTGGGCAAGACTGCAGATAGTTTTTCTGCACTACTGAATTCCACATTTCCTTATAATTAAAAGGGTGGGTAAAGTCCTCCTTTCTTAAATCTTAAACCCAAGAATGTTTACCTATGCACATCCAAAGGAATACTGGCCTTCTTCCAATATAGAGAAATAGTGATTTATTAATAATATTCCTTAGAGTGATAAAAGATTATAAAAACAAAGACCCGTTACAGCTGAAAACTTTTGGCTTTCACAGCAGATATTGGGACAGAATGGGTGAACAGTGTTCAACTGCTTTGGTGAAGCTAACACAGCTGAGTGAAGGGCTATGCAAATAGTAAAACCAAATGTATATGAAATAGTAAATTTATTCCTTGGAACTCATTGAATATAAAAAGCCTATTTCATTAAAGGAGAATTATCCTTGCTGCATACTAGCATAAATCTTTATTTAATTGGGGGTGTAAAAGGGAATAATTAGTGCTCCCTGTTGCATAACTAATTTTCTCATAGGGATAAAAAGAAAAGGGATAATTGTGTGTGCTTTAACTCATACCTCCTATCTAGGCACAGAGAAGCTGAAACATGAATGAGTAGGAAAGTGTCACAGGATGATGAATAGAGATTGGAATGTTGAGTTACATGTCTGATTCTAGCTCTTACTGGCTCTGCAGCCTTGAACTCAACCAGCTCTTATACTTTTGAGCTTTAATTTCTTCATCTGTAAAAACAGATTAAGAATAGTATCTTTAAAGGGTCTGGCATAAGATATTTCATCAGAATAGTAGCTCGAAATAGTGGAGCATATTCTAAGTATAATGAATGGAACTTGGTAAATGGCATCTAAATATGACACATGTGTGTGCATGTGCACACAGATAAATCACTGATTTATCAGTTATTATGGAACATTTACTTGGAGTGTGTGCTAGGCACTGGTGGTAAGCAATATAATTTGGGACACTAAACTCATGGTGCTTTTGAGATATTGGCTAAAACTAGATCACTAGATGTGGTTTTCTTAAGATGTTTTATTAAGTTAATCAATGTGTATATGAATCTATGTAAATTTCTTCACAGCACTTAAGCTAATGACTTAACTCACATTTTCTTAACAGAATGCTTTCTCCTTCCAAAAGTTCATGTCAGCAAAGCAATTTTCACACAGACCTAGGACAAAGCATGACTCCATTGGGACCACACATAAAAGGTTAATGAAAGTAAATAAATCAGATTAGCTTAACTGTCCTTTCTGTGTGTGTACTGTATTCAAAAATATATGTAATATGTAATTCATTTGTCCCTAGAAATAAGGCAATGCTTAAACCATTCCATGAACCTTATTATTTTTTTGAAAAGAAATATTTTCACCTAGAGTATCAATAAATCTCTAACTATGGTGTATTCTATAGCTATTCTGCATGGGCTCCAACTTGAGAAGCTGCTGTTTTCAATGAAAGTAGGTAGGGTTGGGGACAAGAAAATTGTGGCATTGTAACTCAGAATATGCCAAACCATGTGCACTATTAATGATAATATTAATATCTAGCATTTATTAAGCACCTCTCATGAGTCAAGCACTGTAGTAAGAGCTGTAGGAGGAGTAACTCATTTATTTCTCTCTGTAACCCTACAAGGCAGACAACAGTGTAAACTTTTTGTATATATAAGGAAACTGAGGCTTAGTGAGGTTTAGTGACCTGGTCCCGTCCCACAGCTCATAACTGGCTATGAACCAATTATGAGCCCAGGCTGGCTGTCTTCAGAGGCTGCCCTCTTAACCACTACTCTTAAACTTCCTCCAGGGAGACTGAGGTCTCTGCTTGAAACCAAGGTATCTTTCATACTAGGTATTCTTTAAACCTCACTGTATTTATTTCTACTTTTCTTATAACCTCTATAATCATCCACTTATTGAGTTGCAGCTCACAGTATGCGTGTGGGAGGTTGCAGATAACATACCAGCAGTTTGTGCTCTTACTCACGCTTGCCAGCTGTTCTGGCACAATATTTATTTGCCCCATAAATCCTAGAACATTCATTTTTATAAAAAAAAATCTGTCAATTGACAGTTCATCTTATTTTTTCTACTGAAAACACTAGAGCATGAGGTATCCTTGACTTCAGGTTCAGAATCTCCAAATAAATAGAATTCTGGGCATAACGCCTGACAGCATGGAAGTCTGACATAGCAGTGTTGGGTCTACTCACAAATATTCCACTGGGTCTGGACTCAAGTCCCCGTCCCCCTCCCAAATTTGTAAATGACTCTCTGTACCTTCATCAACACAGGTGGGGGCTAATGAAGGTTAAATTATTCTAATTTAGTTGTGCATATGCCAACTCAGTGTTTGAGCTGTGTGACAGGTGTCAGGCATTCATGCTTCCTCCAAAAGGCTCACACAATGGCCCCCCAGTCACTGGCATCATTTTTGTATTACCTAATGCCATATGGTAGTAAAGCCATTCACCTGATAGAAGAGACTAGACCTTCTTTCTTCTTTTTTTCTGTTGATTTTCCTCTACTCGGGAAAACAATGTTCTATAATTGTTCTGAGGTTATTGGTAGTAATGTGATAATCAGCAATTACATCGTTGCCCCCCAAAGTTTAGCCTTTAAAGCATACTGCTTTGAGTTTCTAGGAAAAACATTTTGATACATTCATTTCCCCTTGGAAACCATTCCATCTTTCCCTTGATTTGTGGAGTAATTATGGCTCCCTTGTTAGTTCATTAACTTTTCTTTTCCATTAAGCGGTCTGTCTTTTTTGACATTACCTTCTGGCAGCTCAAATGCTAAATGCAAAATAATTCGGGGTAAAGGGGAGTCTGGTTTGGTAATGAACAACAATAGGAAAGTAGACCTCTGTATTTAGGATGGAATTTGAAAGGTAATTCCATATGGTTATTACATTTCTGAGAAAGTTCCTCAAATATATCAGGGCTAATAATTCTTTAGAGAGATCATTCCAACAATGGAATAGAGAAAATTGGTGCTGTGGGAGAATAAGACATTGGTTACCCTTTTTCCAGTAACTGAAAT
Organism: Panthera uncia; assembly: GCF_023721935.1. Classification (NCBI taxonomy): domain Eukaryota; kingdom Metazoa; phylum Chordata; class Mammalia; order Carnivora; family Felidae; genus Panthera; species Panthera uncia. Next base: position 62,446,006 of record NC_064810.1, on the reverse strand, counting down.
AGCTAATGTTTCTGTTATTTACAGTGCCTCTAAGCTAGCTCTCAAATTCTCTTGCATGTGCCAAACATTTTTATAGCCCTGCCTCAGCCTCCAGGTATTTTTGATATGTTTATATAATAGGAAAACTGTTGAAAGTCAGTATGATAGACGGCAGTGTACCTGTATCCTATTTCCATACTGGGTGGATTTTATGTTCAACATTTTAAGGAGGTGCGTAGTGTTTAGTGGAAAAAAGGTTTTAATTATGTTCTGTTTCTAATACCTATTGGGCAAGCATGAAAGTCTTTGAAGTTGGATATTGCCTTACAGTATACATACAACAGCAAATTGAAACCAAGAATATATACTGTTTTATTCTATTTTTGCAACTCTCTTCATGTACTAATGCCTGGGGGCTTCATCATTTCTGACCATTTCCTCCCAAGCTGCAAATTGCAGATTCAATTGAGTGGCATATTTAAGTTTAATGGATATTTACAGTAATCTTCATCTTTAGTGTGCTATGGAAACTTGTTCACTCCTATGGACACTATTGTACTAGTGGGGTTTTTGTTTTTGATATTAGGATTTCTGAGTATTTAGGAAAAACATACTTAGTTTATTTCTATTTTTACAGTCATATAAACCCATATGAGTAAAGGTACTTAAACCTAGATCTATACCTGCACACACACACACACACACACACACACACACACACACATACACACACATAGATGTCTATAGATATATACTTTGATGTATATATCACGTGTGTATATATATGTATCTTACACATCAAAGTAAATGTCCAAATATACTAAGAAGATTCCTTAACAACATCTAAAACGATGTGTTCTAAACATATTCAGCTGATGGAAAGTTAGTCAGTAGCCCTCAGTTCCCATTTGTCACTTTTGGAAGTTGTCATTGTGCCCGCAGGACCCTTACCACATGCCTGCGACTTAAAGATATCTGTGTTTCATCCTTTCCTAATGGAAAGGATTCTGAAGTTTGGTGGTGAAAACAAAAGAATAATTCATACTGCTGGATAACATCTGAGTTAGTAACTTTAGTCATATCTTAATAGAAGTGATGACCCAGTGGAAAGGATTTAAAGAAAGACCAATATTCCGTAGAATATCCTCAGAACAGTGGAATATGGGGACCAGCTGAAAACATCAAGAAAGGTTTAACTTGAAAGAAAAGATTTAAGAAATGTGCATGAAGGCACTGTGGCTGCCTTCATCTAATTGAAGAACTGCCGAGTAAGACATTTGATTGGGTTCTGAATCAAGAGAGCAAAATTGGGACCATGGCATGACAATCATAAGGAGAATCATCCTGACTCAGTACAAGAACTTTCTAATAAAATGGCCCTCTTTTAGATGCAATCAATTGCCTTATGTTAGAGAGAAATCCCTTCTTGGCTCTATCCTACAAAAACGTTAGAGATTCTTACATTGGGTTATGCTAGATAATATCTGTATTAGTTTGCTAGGGCTGCCATTACAAAATACCACAGATTGGGTGGCTTAACCACCTAAAACTTATTTTCTCAGAGTTCTGGAGACTAGAAGCCCAAGATCAGGGTATGAGCAAGTTTGGTTTCTTCTAATGCCTCTCTCCTTGGCTTATAGACTTGTGCCATCTCTCTGTGTCCTCACGTGGTCATTCCTCCATGCATGCAACCCTGCTGTTGACGTGTGCCCAAATTTCTTCTATTAAAGAAATCAGTCACTTTGGGCTACAGCTCACTCCAAGAGCTTCATTTTCACTTAATCACCTCTTTGAAGATTCTGTCTCCAATTACAGTCACATTTTGATGTATGGGGGGTAGGGCTTCAACATATGAACTTGGATATGGGGGACACACTTTAGCCCATAACAGTATCTAAATACACTTCTCATGTCCTAGAGTTCTTCATGAGGAGATAAGGGAAAATTCAGACCATACAAACACCTGCTCCCTGGAAGAAAGAAAGTACCTCAGCTGAATGAAGGATCCAGTAACTGTGTCAGCACCCTTCTCTAAATTAATTCTTACCATCAGAGAGGTTTCTTGTCATCTGTCTGCAAATACAGGTTTAGCCATAAACTGTGCTCTTTGGCTTCTGGTTGAATGTGGAGAAGATTAAATTCATTATAATATTAAATAGATCAGGTGGAATTAGTTCTCAGCAGAGAGCAGCTGCTGGCTCCAGCAGTGTTGTGACAGGCTCCGCCAATTATGCAATGCAAATATCATCATCTGACTTCTACCAGGCCTTGGCAAGCCCCACAAGTCTGTTGGACAAGTTCTTCTGATTTGGTCCCACGCATGTTTGCTTGACAGTGGCTGTCTTAGAGGCCAAAGCACAGTGTCTTTGATGGTCATTCAAGAGTAAAGTTAAATTAGAGAGATTTGGACCTAGAGGGATTGAAAGAGAATTATCCAAGCATACGTGTTCATTTTGCTCTTATTAGTACAGTTGATGTTGATTAGCTACTGGTGATGATGTTTGCTTTTTACCTAGAGCAGCAAAATGAAGTTGGGGCAGAGGTACCTTAGCATCCACCCTATTACAAAGGACGTAAAATTCTGCTGCGTTTGTGCATATATTGTTATGCACGTCATAACAATATATTAGTTGGAAGAACTATAATGTATTTTTATATGGCAGAAAGCACTGGAAAGATGAATCTCTGGTTTTGTTGGATTTGATAGATCTAGTTGGATTGAAATTACTTAATTGAGAGCTAAAATGAAGCCTGACCAAGTTGAGCAGATGAAAGTGGACCCTGACATAAAGTTTTAGAACAAATTTAGGCAATATACATACAGATGTTAATGAGTATATGAGAGGGATTATTTAATCTGGAGAATAAAGTTTAGATGCTCAGTCTGCTTGTAAACTTGACCATTTAGGGAGACAAGGTACAAGACAAGAAGAGGATTGTGTTTACTGACGTTAGCAGTAAATGCAAGTAAAAGAACCTGTTATCTAAATTCCTTTGTTGGTGAAAACCTAGGTTTCAGAGATTACATACTTTTGTAATCAGAGAAGGTCTCAGTGGAAACTGATTATAATATCAGGGCAAAGTAATGCCATTATAGAACCTTTCTTCTTACATGGAAATTAGTTTGTGTGTCGGTGTGCGTGTGTGTGTGTGTGTTTGCCTGTATGCACTTCTCATGGGGTTGGATTACTTCCAGGAAGGTTATCTTATCATATTGGTATCTCAGGAGACAATTAGAAAAATAAAAATAAAGACAGATGGTGTGTGAAAAGTAGAGTATCACCTCCCTTCACAACTGTCTTCTTTGATTCAAAATGAGTTTGTAGGGAGCCTCAGAAGTGGAAAGCAGCATTTTCTGTATTACCCTCCTGTTGAAAAAGAACCTGCTACCCTCTAACCACCTGACAAGTGAGCATTCTGATGAAGATGAAGATGGTACTCTCTGATAATACATTAATGAGAAAAATGCATTGGTTCAATATTTACATTCTCCCAAGTAAAATATGTACATTTTGTAAAAGGCCTTTTGATTACACAGTTTTCTCTTCCCTCCAATCCACAACACGCACACATACAAAACAGTTGTCTTAAGTGTGGAAGGACTGTGACATGCCCTTCCAACAATGAAGGACATGCTTGAGCTAGTCTGGGTTTTGGATCCTTCAGGCTACCCCATGGAGGTGAGTGCTTCTTTGTGCTTGTGAGCCCTATGTACTGATGGGCGTTTGATCATGAGCAGTGCAGGTTGCATTCTAAAGCTTCTTTTGTAAACTTGTCACCTGGAACTTGAAATACATTGCCACATAAAGACTGTTTTTTACTATCAACAGGAGTTTTATTTAACCTTAATAATACTAAATTCAGAATTCATCCATATCTTCATACTGGACCAGTTCTTGAGCCCCACTATCTTTTTTACCCTACCATCTCCAAGAATTATGCTACCGTCACAGTGTCTAATAGTATTTATAAAGGATTTTCTTCTTATTTATTCTTTTATTTGTGCTAGAATATGTTTATTGAGCATGTCTTTTTTTTAAAGACTTTATTTATTTTGAGAGGCGGAGGGGCAGAGAGAGAGGGAGAGAGAGAGAGAATCCCAAGCACTTTCTGCACTGCTAGTGCAGAGCCGAATGCAGGGCTCAAACTCATGAACCACTGGATCCTGGCCTGAACTGAAATTGAGTTGAATGCTTATATGACTGAGGTACCAGGCTCCCTTGTTGAGCATCTCTTATATACCAGATACTTAAGGACGGACTAGGAATATAAAGATGAACATGACTTGATTCCATTTTGAGGGGAGATCCAAGCAACCCAAAACTTATGGTAGAATGTGACATGTATTTTGATGGGGCATTTGCAGGTTCTAGAAACCCAGGAAAGAGCACACATTCAGGAGCATGGATCTTTCTCTGCAATAGTTTATCCATTTCTTATGAATAGAACATATTTACAATCATGTTCCCTTTTCTTGTAACCATTCTCCAAAAGAAAACTTGCTTTCTTTCCCTTTGTTGTGGTCATCACCTGCCACTACCACTTCAGGATTGTGTAAACACCCCTTCCAACTATCCCTGTTTGCAACACCTGGGTTCAAAGTGGGGCACGTTCTCCTTAGCACCACTTCCTTGTTGGCCCTTTGAAGGATTTCACTACTAATATTTACCAGACAATAGACAAAATCCTGGAAGTAATAACAAGAGTCTCATAAAAATCGTAAATGTTGTTAAAGGTGCATGGAGGTAAAGGGGTTCTCGGAAAGGAAGGAGAGAAGGGACATAGAGATGTAGAGATGAGAGAGAAGACAGTGTTTGACTTGGACTGTGTGACTATTGAGAGCATAGACTGCACTCCTTCATCAGGAGAGCTGAGCTTCTGAGACTTCCAGTTTGCCAACACATTCTCAAATATACGTTCCTTTTATTTGAAGATGTTCTGTTGGTATCCTGGAAGTAAATATAGAACTTGTCACTTTTCTCTTTCCACTGTAGATAAAATTAAAACAAGTAAAAAAATCTTCCTATATATTGTCTCCTATATAATCCCTTCTCCCCTAACCCCCATCTTTCTCTCAATGTCACTCTTAAACACTCAATCTCAAAATGTTCAGGGGAAGATAAATGGAAACCAGAAGCCAGTGACATATTTTTACTAGTCTGTGTTGAAGATAAATTTGACCTACATTTTAATGAAAGACCTATGCTGAAGAATCTTTTAGAACTTTATCCAGGGAATTAGGGTAAAGTACAAGGAGTTGAGCAGAGAGAAGGATATGACATGCGAAGGAACAAAATGACGGCCAAGAAGCTGGAGGCAATTCCTCCATCAAGTTTCAGGGTATTGCTTTGTGTGTACGTGTCCTGTAACTCCCTGTCTTCTATGCCAGTCTTATAGGCATGAGGCCCTCAAAAGACGGGTCTTGAAGTGAGGCTTAAAGCAGGAGCAATATGATAGTGATGGGGCAGGTATCTTATTCAGTCATTCAACTAGTATTTGCTTATGGCCTGTGCTGGGGATGCAGTGTGAAAAAATATATATATACCCATCTGTAAATGGTTTTATGATATTTCCATCCTTAATGAGATAAAAGTCATTGCAAATTAAGCTTCCAAGACAGTAGTGTATACAAATGGTGCTAAAGTAGAGGTATTGGAACAAATTAGATCCATATTGAAACCCTATCTATATCCTTAACAGATTCCTTAACATCTGAATCTCAGAGTTTGATAATTAAATGGTGCTAATACCCTCTTCATAGCATCATTGTAAGGATTAGCTATTGCTTGATTAAAAGAGGCATCCGGGGTGCCTGGGTGGCTCAGTCAGTTAAGCGGCTGACTTTGGTTCAGGTCATGATCTCACAGCTCGTGAATTCAAGCCCCACATCAGGCTCTGTGCTGAAGCTCAGGGCATGAAGCCTGCTTCAGATTCTGTCTCCTCTCTCTGCCCCCTCCCCCATTCATGCTCTGTCTCTCTCTCTCTAAAATAAATAAAACAAAAAAAAGAGGTTAGAGTGAGAGAGAGCCAAAGCATAAGAGACTGTTAAAAACTGAGAACAAACTGAGGGTTGATGGGGGTGGGAGGGAGGGCAGGGTGGGTGATGGGTATTGAGGAGGGCACCTTTTGGGATGAGCACTGGGTGTTGTATGGAAACCAATTTGACAGTAAATTTCATATATTAAAAAATAAAAAAAATAAAAAAATAAAAATAAAAATAAAATAAATAAAACATTTAAATTTTTTAAAAAAAAGAGGCATCCAAAATGTACAGATTATTTTATGTGATCTAAAATATTGTGACATAATAGGGCAAAATCTCTTGAGGTATGATGTTATGACATGTGTACACACATGTATAGCTTCTGCCCTTGGCACGATATCAGTTTCAATCTACTATATCCACCTTCTGAGTATACTATTTTGCAACCCATATATCATCTTCAGTTTTACTTAACAGACCTAAAGCCATTCAGGTCTGGTGGTGGGTTCTTTGAGTAAATATGAACACACTGTGTGCATATATGTGTACATGGGTCGTGACTTCAAAGTCAAGAGCCTTTGTCCTGTTAGGACAGAAATATGTGCATATGGTGCTTTGTGGCACCATAAGCCTGTAAGGTTTTATGACTGTTTCAATGAAATCTTTTTTCATTAGAATTTATCTTGAAGCACTCCTAGATATTACATGGTTTATCAAATTTGGGTGTATTTTATTATTTTCTTCATGGTGAACCACTATCAGGATTGAATAAACTCATGATAATTCAACAAAGCAAACATATAAAATTGTACTTTGTGAGGATCATAAGAAAAAAGATGAAGGCGGAGAAAAGAAACAAAAAATTAGAGCTATGAATTGCCAGGCAGAGTATGACTGAAAACCAGAGCTGCAATTTTATTGTTTTTTTTTTCCCCTTTTCCTTGACCCCTAGAGAATACACAAATAAAATCAATTAATGGGCCTTGAAGAAGAATCACTTTAAACTGTTCAATTAAACCCCGCAATGCAGAGAACAGAAGGGAGAAAAAAAAAACAATAAATACGTCTTAAAAAATGGACTTGTCAGAGGCGCCAGGGTCCCGACATGCACCATTACTGACGGATCGAATCGCACTTCCATTAACACCATAATCTTATAGACTCCACAGCCTGTAAAAAAGGGATTTACTTTAATCAGGTTTGGTTAGGACTGAATTTGAAAAGGGCTACAAGTGAAATAAAACATGACCTCCACCTCTTTGATTTTTCTCCAGCATTGGTTCCCTAGTATGTAATTTGCTGTCCATTGATGGGTCATTTTTAATGATTGTGATCTTCTGGTACATTTCTTTCTCTTTCAGTGGTGGAAATCATTAATACAAACCTGTAATATTCTATCTTAACTATGTTTCTTCATCTAATCATTTGGTTTAACGATCATTAGCGAGTCCAAAATTTCAAAATAGTTCTCCTGGATGAGATCTTCCTTTAGACAAGTGCCTAGTTTAGGCTTTCTAAAGTCTTCAAAGAATTATCATCAATTTTACTTCAAGTAAAAATGCCACGGACTTTGGTTAAGTGTCGAGTGAAACAAAGCTAAACAGCTTTCTTTCTGGTAGCACTTCTCAGTGCTTTTACTATGCTAGTGAACTCTGCAGAGGGGTTAGGGCATGTAATGTTGACCATGCTCTTGGTCTGTGGGACACTTTTAGAGCTTCTCCTGAGATATATGTTCCAGAGAAAGCACTATGAGAAACACTGACTTAGGCAGCTTTTATTTATCTCACTCAGTAAATTCCCTACAATAATTTGATTGCTGCTTTGTAGGTAATAAGCACTCACCCAGAGGGTATTTGGAGTGACTGTGGCAGGCCAGGTGAGATGAATGGCCATTAAGGAGCCTGGGAAGTCTATAAATCCAAAAGGTGTCAGAATAATCTTTTCTCACTGCCTTTTGCTTCATACTTCGGTCTTCCCAATTTATCACAAGATACCAGCTCAGCATTCAGTTGGGTTTCTCCTCCCTTTCTTCACAGAGCAGAGGGTCTAAGAAGACACACCATCCTAGTGTCAGGAAGCAGTTGTTGTTACTAGAGTGTACATATTTTTTTTCAGTATTAAGATGAACTGTGTCTAATTCAGTACAGATGTTTAATTTGTAAGACTGAATAAGTCCATTGAGCCAGACTGTTTTATTGGGTCACTTGCAGTGTATGGACTTGCTCGAGTTGTAACCAAGTGCTGGTTACACAAGGGGGTTGGGGGTACTGTGATTTTGGGTCACTTATTCTTTTTTGTTTGTTTATTTTTTTGAGAGAAAGAGAGTGCATATGCACAGGTGCAGCAAGCAGGGGAGGGGCAGTGAGAGGGATGAAGAATCCCAAGCAGGCTTCATGCTGTCCACACAGAACCCAATGTGGGGCTCATACTCAAAAACCATGAGATCATGACCTGAGCCCAAATCAAGAGTCGGACACTCAATGGACTGAGCCACCCAGGGACCCCTGGATCACTTATTCTTAATGTAAACCTTGACTCTTCATTATAACGCTGTGCTTTATATGTTTATATTTACTATATATTCCTATCAGGATTTGATTAAGGTTCTTTTCCGATATAAAATAAGTCAAATTTCTTAGCTATCTTGATGTTCTTTTATCAAGTAGAAAGAGCCACAGTTGTTAGAGAGGAAGAGGCTTATGAGAAAGGGATGGGTGGGTGGGGCTCAGTTCTGCCTTGGGAAATTCTGCTAGGAGGAGGAAAGTGGCTCCATCACACCAACTGGAAAATTCTTAATGATCTGCATGGTTGCCTAGTTAGGATTATCTCTGTCTAAATTACAAAGGACCAAAGGCTATCTTAGAGGAGAGGGAACTAAAAGTATATTTGATGAAGGAAAAAAGAAAGGCCAAACAAGAAATACTGGCAGAAAGATAAAGAGGTTGGAGCAAGAAATACATAGAATATGTAAAGCTTTGAGAAAACAAGTTGAGCAAATATGACAATACCAGCATAACAAAGACACTAAATTAACAGATCTGATGGAAGATTTAGCCATAGAATTGCAAGGTTAATTCTAGAAGCACTTTTAAAAGCTCCAAAAAGCATAAAAATCACTTTAAAAAAAGCTCCAATTTTAAAAGCTCCCTAGAGGCACTGTAATAGAAAAGGGCTTTTAAATGCTATTTCTATTTTTTCCCTGTTTTCCTTAGGGGCTGTCTCAGAGGGATGATTTATTGTCTATTATATTTAAAATGACAGGGCCAATTTTGCAGACCTGCTACTGTGGTGCTAGCATCAAAGTACATGGGATTGCAGGATGTACCTTGTACAACGGCCAATCAGTACCTGACTTCTGTTTGGTTTTGGGCAGCATGACTGACAGAAATGGAATGAGAGGCACATGGGCTGCTATTATTATGAATAGAAGTATATCCTGTTGTTCACATGCAAATGATGTAATTATTAGAGGAAAATAATTTAAAAAAAATTTTTTTTTTAATGTTTATTCGCTTTTGAGAGAGAGCAAGTTACCAGGGGAGGGGCAGAGAGAGAGGGAGACACAGAATCCAAAGCAGGCTCCAGGCTCCCAGCTGTCAGCACAGAACCCAACTTGGGGCTTGAACTCATGGATCACAAGGTCATGACCTGAGTGAAGTCGGATGCTCAACTGAGTGGGCCACCCAGGCATCCTGAAAATATTTTTTTTTTTTTTGTAATCCGGGGAAATTTTGACTGGATTTTTTTTTTCTCTTGGAAGGTAAAATGAAGACAGCTTTTCACAAAGGAGACTATTTTTTTTTCAATCCATTATGAAAATTCTCACTTATTTTTATTTTAATTTTTTAATTAATTAATTATTTTTTTAACTTTTAAAAATTTTATTGTTATTATTTAACAAATACAGCATGTGCTCTGTGTTCCCAGCACTAATCTAAGTGCTTTGCAGAGAAGTAAATAATATTGCACTGTGGGGAAAGAGATGGGGTTGGGGGTAGGAGTGGAGAAGAAAAGAGACTTAAGACAGAGGGCAACAGAAAACAGTGAATCTCCTGCCCCATGATTTTCCTGAAGAGTTCAATCTGAAGACATGAGTTGGTGTGGGTGAGTCTAGATTCCACAGCTGACAACTGTAGTGAACTTGAGTCATTCAGCCTGTTTAAGAAAAGCATTGACACACAAGCTGCCGTCCATGAAGAGTGCTGCAAGAACCAATTTGACATAAGGTGGTTTGTGCCAACACGTTGAAAAGCTCAGCCATTGTCAGATGTGCTCTCAGCTATTTTTTCCATAGCTTTTAGTGATTTGTGGGATTAGGGGTATTTGGGCCAACATGCATTATATCAGAACTCAGAAGTATCCTAAGTATACTGATCTCAGGTTGTAGTAAAGTGCAATAGTCAATTCTTTTGCCTAGACGTGTTCTCTAATAGAACTTTCTTAATTAGAATAACATGAAAGTTAACTCATGTTTTCTCCCTTCACATTTTTCTATATTTTTATTTTTTTCTGATTGTGATATTCATTGTACAAAATTAGAAAACACAGAAAAAAAAAAAAAAGACAAAACAAAAAAAAAGATTACCAGACCACTGGTAATCCTGTTACCAAGATTTAAGTAATATTAACACTGTGATGTATTTTCTTCTAGTCTTTCAAAATATTATATCTGCATGTCTAAGTATGATTGTTCAATATAAATTTAAGCAGAATTTACTTGTTGCCTTCTTTTTCCACTCAGAAGTCTTTTTTTTTTTTTTTAAGTTTATTTATTTTGAGAGAGAGAGAGGGAGGGAGAGAGTTCCAAGCAGCCTCTGGACTGTCAGTGCAGACCATGAGATCATGACCTGAGCCAAATCAAGAGTCAGACACTGAACGAACTGAGCCACCCAAGTGCCCCCATCATTATTCTTTTAAGTAAAATAATCCCCTTTGGATACCTGGGTGGCTCAGTCAGTTGAATGTCCAACTTCTGCTCAGGTTATGATCTCGCAGTTCATGGGTTCGAGCTCTGCATTGGGCTCTGTGCTGACAGCTCAGAGCCTGGAGCCTGCTTAGGATTCTATGTCTCCCTCTCAGTGCTCCTCCCTGACTTGTGCTCTGTCTCTTTCTCTCAAAAGTAAATAAACATTAAGTAATTCCCTTAAATATATAACAAGTTGGAATTATATGTATTTCATTAGTTCGTGATTTCCTTTGGTTGGATATATTACTATAAACTATTTTTACAATTTTAATGCTGCAGTAAACATATTTATATATAAACTTTTATCTTTATTTATGCTTATTCTCTTAGAAATAATAGCTTTCTAGAGACAAAATTTCTTTTTGAATTACCTTTACCATTTAAGGCCATTTATAAAGATGTGCCAAATTCTTTAATGGATTTGTTCACCATCACCAGATGGCATTCCAGATTACTTTTCTTTTCAACCTATAACAGCAGTGAGCATCCTTTGTTCATTGTTGTCGAAGGTCTATCAGTCTAAATAATTTTAGTGTATATTTAACATAAAATATAAAATATTTTGTGGCATAGGATAAATTAGAGTTGCATTATATTTTGAAACTAATCTATTCTCAGGGCACCTGGGTGGCTCAGTCAGTTAAGTGTCTGACTTCAGCCCGGTCATGATCTTGTGGTTTGTGGGTTCAAGCCCCGCATCGGGCTCTGTGCTGACAGCTCAGAGCCTGGAGCCTGCTTCGGATTCTGTGTCTCCTTCTCTCTCTGCCCCTCTCCCATTCATTAATTCATTCATATTCTCTCTCTCTCTCTCCCCCTCTCAAAAATAAACATTTAAAAATTGTTAAAAAATAATAATCTATTATCTTAATCACATTAAAATGTTTGGATCAGCTTGTTAACATGATATTTTTGCAATATTTATAATAGAAAAAAGAAGTCTTTCAAAAAAATATGGAGAAAATATCAATAAACATAATCTGAGTTTCCTAGCAGCCAAAACAAACAGACAAAAAGCCTATTTTCCATTAACTCATAGAAGATAAAAATACTAGTTTTTCAAGAAAGACAAACTTTCTTTGTGGTGATACATGCTAAAATATATTTATTTCACAGACTCTTTTATTTAAGTGTTCATCACATTAGTCTGTTTCTGTATGTGTTTAAAATGTTAAAACAATAGGGGTGGCTGGGTGGTTCAGTCAGTTAGGCGTCTGACTTCGGCTTAGGTCATGATCTCACAGTTCATGAGTTTGAGCCCTGCGTCAGGCTCTGTGCTGACAGCTCAGAGCCTGGAACCTGCTTGGGATTCTTTGTCTCCCTCTCTCTCTACCCATCCCTTGCTCACTGTCTCTCAATAATAAATAAACATTAAAAAATTTTTAAAAATGTTAAGATAATAAAAAGAAACTTTAAATAAAACAAAACCATAGTGAGAAATGAAATTTTGTAAAGTTATACAACAAAAACCACTCACAATGATTATTCAAAGAAATAACATCACTGATATTTCCCTCTCCTTTTGTTTAGCTGTATACTATTACTACAATAAGCACAAATTATGTGCTAAAAATTACTTTGGACATTTTAAAAGGAACACATGTCTAAAAAAAGTGAAAATCTAAAAGTAACAATTTTGAGCTAAACTTTGTACAGTGGTTTTATAAATTTGAGGTATATGTTTCTTATAAGGTATCGATGATATGTTAGTTGTGATTGGACTTACTAATGATTGGAGTTAGTAATCAGTTGGTAAGCTCAAAAAAATCATTCAAGACACTGGTAAAGTATGCAACATAGCTATGAAGAAATTATAAAGAAATAACCAACACCTGAACAGCCATCCTTATTCCCAAATTAGATTGTGTCCATCACATACGTAAACTACTACACAAAGCACCACACACAACAAACCATTTCCCTTTCTTTCACAATAAAAAGTACAGATGACTTGATCAGCACCACCAAATATTTCAGCAGATAAGTTTCATATATATATAATATATACATATATATGCAGTATATATAATATATTGTCAAGTTACCTAACATACAGTGTATACGGTGTGCTTTTGGTTTTGGGGATAGATTCCCATGATTTCATTGCTTACGTACAAAACCCAGTGCTCATCCCAACAAGTGCCCTCCTCAGTGCCCATCATCCATTCCCCCTCCCCCCACAAACCTGCAGTTTGTTCTCTGTATTTAAGAGTCTCTTTCAATAATGAAGCAACAGAAAGAGAAGTCAAGAAATCAGTCCCATTTACAATTGCACCAAGAACCATAAAATACCTAGGAATAAACGTATCCAAAGATGTAAAAGATTTGTATGGTGAGAACTATGGAAAACTTATGAAGGAAATTGAAGAAGATACATAGAAATGGAAAAACATTCCATGCTCATCAATTGGAAGAACAAATATTGTTAAAATGTCAATACTACCCAAAGCAATCTACACATTCAATGCAATCCTAATCAAAATTGAACTGGCATTCTTCTCAAAGCTAGAACAAACAATATTTTCTGGAATCTTAAGAGAAGGTACTTAATATTGTATTGGACAATGTCTTTAACCAAAACATGCTTTGTGGCATTTTTTTTTTTTTTTACCTTTTCCTCAGTAAGTCATTAAATGATAGACCCCACGGACTTAGTTCTGTGGAGGATTATGCTGTTTGTCCAAAACTAATAACTTTTCAGTGACCCATTTTGATATAAAGACAATTGAGAAGTACTGTGTGATTAGGTAAGCACTTAATGTGTACTGTTATTCTTCACAAAACCCAATGTGTTATGTACTAATGTCTCTGTTTTTTAAAAAGTTTTTGACATCTATTATTTTTGAGAGATAGAGCACAAGTGGGGGAAGGACAGAGAGAGAGAGAGAGGCAAAGAATCCAAAGCAGGCTCCAGGCTCTGAGCGGTCAGCACAGAGCCTGACATAGGGCTTGAACACACAAACTGTGAGATCATGACCTGAGCTGAAGTCAGATGCTTAACTGACTTAGCCGCCCAGGCACCCCTAATGTCTCCATTTTACAGAGGAGAAAACTGAGGTTTGGAGGAGATCAGAAATTTTCTCAAGGTCATGGAGCTAGATTATATTGGAACTATAACTTCACCCAAAGGCCACATTCTCAATGTCACCAGGCAATGCTACTTCCTAATTTCTAGAAGTAGAGTTGTTTAGTGAAATAACATTATTAACGTTTCCATTAAAGGCAGTGAAGAAAAGAAGAGGATAAATCAACAAAATCAATGAGTGACTTTTTTTCTCTTTGAAATCAGGCCTATAACAGAGTTTTTTCTGAAGGTCAAAAAATTTAAAAGATTTGGTCCATTGTCTGAAGAAAGATGCAGATTTTTTTTTTTCCTGTGGAATTTATTTAAGTATGTCATCTTTTCTCACATCTCTTATTTGCCATTGACTATGCTTCAGTCTGGACAGACATCCCTCCCCACCCCCCCCCCCCCCCCAAAAAAAAGGGGGACATCTTAGTTCTGAATCAAGAAGTTTTTTTAGAATTCTCATAACTGTGGACAATTGTGAGATACTCTTCCAGTTTCTGCCATATTAACTAGTTATTTAATGAATTGATGCTGCATGTCTCATAATGTTCGTTGTTGATGTTGTTCACTTAAATATTTTGACTTTTACAGCTTATTTTCATCTCATCAAATTACCCAGTTTGAATGTTGTTATTTTAAAAATACGCTTATCCATTTTTAGTTAACCTGTAATTTATACATATAATCAACTCCCATTTATGCAGGAGTCAATTATACAATTTAATTAGTTGAGCTGCCTTGTGACTTTTCATCTTTTGGCCATTCATTGACACCACTACCTTATTGTGCAGTAAGGAATAAAAGAGGCATGTGTGAATCTTACTTGAAGTTGTTAGGTTCAGCTTTTGTAAAAGCTAGTAGCTAAAATCAGTGGACTTATGGACTTACATTTTCTGTGCTATATCCTCCTTCATCAGTAATGACAATGACAACAACAGACTGAAAATCACTTGTTAGTACGGAGCCATCCCAGAAGGCTAATACCCAGTACATACATTCAATATCGAAAGCAAATATTGATCAATGTTGTTTGTTTGTTTAAAGCTTGGGAATTTTGAAAGCACATCCACCTTCACTTGAATACCTCTAGTCCTGGTTTTCTGAAAAATTTTTAAACAGTTGTTATAATAGCAGTGTTAAACAGTGTTCTAATAATAACACTCCTATAACCCTTTCTATGTTTAGGAACTATTCTAAAAGCTTTATGTACATTAACTCATTTACTTCTGCAATACCCTATGAGGTAGGTATATTATTATTTTCATTTTACAGATGAAGGAACTGTGGAGAAGTGACATGCCCAAGGTTATACACACAGCAAGTGACAGAGCCAGGATTTGAATGAGAGCACCCGATCTGGAACTTGTACTCTTCAACATCACTCTCTGCAACTCTATCACATAAAATATTTTCATAGTAGTCAGGATTTATTCCTTCTTTTATACATGATTCATTCTCTAAAGAATCCTGTGAGCTATTCTTAGATTTTATTCATGCTACCATATAGTCATCAAATCTATTTACATTTAATTCTACTCTGTTTTCCGTCATTATAGTTAACCAAGAGATTTATGTATTTCAGGACTTAGCATGTTTCCTCTATATATGCAATACATAGTTATAGAATTCCCCTATTGTGGTAGAATCAAGGAGTTGTATAGTTGGAAGTAATCTCATAAGTCATTTAGTCCAGATGTCTAATTGACTCGTGAAATTCTTACAGTGTGGGTTTTTATATAGTTTTGTTTGAGCCCCTTCTGTCAGAAAACTCACTATTTATTAGGAAAATCCTACTTGTTCAAATATCTCTTCATTTGAGGACACTGGGTGGCTACTCTCTTAAACCTCTGATTCTTGATTTTGGCTCAGGTCATGATCTCATGGTTTGGAGATGGAGCATCGTGCCTGGCTCTGAGCTTGGCATGGAGTCTGCTGAAGATTTTCTCTCCCTCTCCCTCTGCCCCTCCCATGCTTATGAGAGTGTGCTCATGCATGCTTTCTCTTTCTCAAGGAATAAAAAAGATGTCTTCATTTGAGTCAAAGTCTATGTCTTTGAAATGTCTACCGATTGATTTTACCTGTAGACCCATTTAGAGTAAGTCTAAATCTTTTCCCCATTAAAAAAGCCTTTAAAAGAGTTAACCAGATTATCTTGTCATTATTTCCCTCAAACACACTCTTCTTTGAATCACTTCCTTCAATTTTTTTTTCAAGTGACAGTGTTCTGACTCTTCCCTCTCATCGTAGGTACTCTTCATTTACCTAAAATATGTCAACATTTTTAAGTGTGGTGGCCAGAGTTAAATATATGTTTGATCTGTACAATGACAGTGATGGAATACAGCAGATCTATGACCATCCTTGTTCAAACCACTGTATTATGTTAAGCCTAAGAATGCATAGGCGCTCTTGGCAGCATTGACATATTGTTGGATCACAACGAGGCCTGTAGTCAATTACAGTGACTAAGATGTAATACTGTAAAATTGCACTCACTGGTTGGTAGTTGTGGTGAAATGGTAGACCAAGGTGAAGAAGTTTATACTTGTCCATGTTGGATTTTCTTTTGCTGCCTTGTTCAAAATAACCTAGAGTTTATTCCGTGCCTTGTTTCTATTATGCCTTAGCTTCACTTCTTAAATTTTGGGAAGTTAATTGATCATCTTGCCAAAGATATAGATAAGGATTTATTTTATTCAAGTCATAATAAATATGTTGACTAGGGTAGTACGTCCAATGCAGCTTTGCTAGACTATCAGTCTTTCCCCCAGAGTGCTATAAATCCCTGTATTAATACTCTCAGATGCTTATCCTGTCAATTAAGAGCATACCTAACTAGGGGCACCTGGGTGGCTCAGTTGGTTAAGCATCTGACCCTTGATTTTGGCTCCGGTCATATCCTCATGATTTGTGAGTGTGAGACCCACACCAGGCTCCTCGCTGACAGTATGGGGACTGCTTAGGATTCTCACTTTCCCTGTCTCTCTGCCCTTCCCCCACTTGCCCCCTCTCTCTCTCAAATAAATAACGTAAAAAAAAACAAAAAAACAAAAAAAAAAAACAAAAAACGACCCAAGAGCATATGTAACTAGTTTGGATTCAGCTTATGTTTTTTCATTATTTTTAACACCTGAAACATTTGCTGGGTTACTCTTTCACTCATAAGTATCTGTTGTTCAAATACCAGGTCTCTCTCTTTCAGGGTTTAGGTAAATTACTGGGAACTAATGCTAAATCAGATCTTTTCAAAATGGAGGACAGAAGTACTAATATGCTATGACATTTTAAGTCTTGTGACCACATCCTGGAAATCAGAGCTACTTCCTGACATAAGGTTTCTTTAAAATGAGTTTATTGTCTGCTATGATGATTATTATGCATTGATATAGATCTTTTCTAAGATGGTGTGCAATCATTTTTATTAGCTATTCTTTTCAATAGTTACATGAGGTACTATAGTATTCATAAAGATTTGGGGCTGTCATCACTTCAGTCAAAACATTCTCTTGAGCTGTTAGGTCAAGTTTGATTTTGTATTTGTAAGACTGCAAAGTGTCCCATTGGCTCCATCAGCATCCTTGAAAATGAGGAAGTGACAGAGAAGGAAAGAAGCATGTTGCAGTAAAGTAAACAACAAGCCATTAGCAGAAGCAGTGCTAAAACTCACAGCTCTTAAGTATTTTACTTTTTTTATTTTTTTTATTTCTAAGAATTTTCATTACTGCCTAGTAACGTGTGTGCTATATCGCTTCTATGTGGTCTTCCTCTAACTTACCTGTTTTTTCTGTCCTATTTCTTTATTTTGAACAATCTCTTCAAATATATAAATATAGCCTTCAAGTTAAATACCACTTTATTTCCTAGTTTTAATTTTATGACATTTCATCAAAGGCATTTTCTTAATTGGACAGTATGGAAGATAAGATGGGAATTGGTTGATATGGGACTTAATTTTGTACCAGCCTTAGATCCCCTACGTAATTCTCCAGAACTTATTTATTGCTCATGGAGAGCTGAGTCTGACATTCAGTTTGCTTGATTAGTGCTTTGATAGCTGAGGTTCAGCAGCTCGTCCGTGACCCTCCTGGCAGTATCTGGTACCACCCTTGCTCTGCCTGGCTCCATTTAAGCCAAGCTCAATGGGCTGCTTTGCATGTTGTAAATGCTGTGTGATGCTTCCTCTCGTAATCAGGCTGAGCATCACTGCTTCCCCCAATCACTCTCTGCACTTAATTGACCAATAGAGCTAGACATATGGAGGATCGAATCACAAACCCAAATCAGCAGTTGTCAGAAGAGATTAATTCAAACAGGAGGCAGCAAAACACTTGTTTTTTCCCCCTCTCACTCTGCACTCATTTTCAGTGGTCTGATGAGAGAAATGATTATTAATATCTCCAGCTGTGCCCTCAGGCAGATGCCAAGAACTTCAGTGAACTGCTTTCCATTTCCCTAGATCCCTTAAGTCTTTCTTCTGGAGATGCTTTCTAGCCCTTTGGTTAATCAGGTGGCCCAGGGGTGAGTCTGGCAAGACTGGTTTATGTCTATGCATCAAGTTCAATCTGTACAATACTGTTGGGAGAGTCTCCCCTATGAGCCATGCTGAGAGCCCTTTCCTTCTCTGGTTCCTACTCAGAGGTAGCACTGGAAAATATGAGTGGGACATTATTACTATCTAATTTCTCCTAGGTATAGTTCTCAAGCTGTCAAGTTCTGTCAATATCTATTCAGTATTTTTAAATGTTACAGTCCTCTTCTAGGCACTTTGAAAAATAGGGAAACAAAATATATAATCATTCCTCTTGAAGAATCATATAAGGAAAAATGAAAACTAATATTGATTATATATCTAATATGTGCAAGATATTGGGTTAAGCATTAGAAACTTACAGCTTTGTCAGATGCTTCATTGTTCACTCATTATGCTGTTATATGTTATCAAGTGATGGAAAAGAACTAAATCTGGCTCACAGTTGCAGGCACAGCTGAATCCAGGGACCATCAGGTGCAGGATCTCTCCATCTCTGGCTCACCATCTGAGGAGTTGAGATGGTTGCAAAGTTTCAGTTACCATCCTATGGTTTCAGCAACCTTTGTGGGGAAAAGAAAAGAGCTACTCTTTCTCAATACTTTCCAGAGGAGGCCTGGGCCTAACTCTTAATAACCTAAAGCTGTGGCCTCAGGCTCTCAAAGATACAGATTGTCATCAATCATCCTTCCTCGTAGTTAGAAGTAGATTTGCCTGAATCCAAATACAGCTCACACCTTCAATTTGTAACCTTGAGCAAATTACTTAATGTCTCTATGTCGCTGTCTTATCAGCTGTAAGGGGAGGGAGGGATGTACCTGTACTGAAGATTTCATGGGTTTATTCATGGAGAATTCTAGGAATAATCACTGGAACTTTGTTTTTGTTTACATTCAGGGTATGTGATCCAGTTGGGATGCTATTTTACGTGGGAAATTAGACTAAATGTCCTCAAATAATATCCAACTCAACAATTGTATGTTTTTGTATAGGTATTAGGATAGAAAACTTTAGATTTAGGGGGATGACTTAAACTGTTAAGCCTGAAAATATTCTACCAAGTGTTTCTGTAAGACCCTTTTCTGGAGGAATTTCTTTCTCATCATTGAGCACTGCATGTAGTGTATTTCATATCTCACCGTGATGGCACACAGCTCTTAGTGGGACAGGTGCTTACCCTGCTGGTATGGTTGACAAAATGAAGATGGAATCTGACTGCAAAAATCCCCAGCCAGTGCCATAGCTTTGTCTTCCAGGAGAGTGATGGCTTTGAAAGGTAATCTTGAAAGATGCCCTGTTGGGCTTGGACAGTCACCATCCAGTCTGCACGACTTTGTCAGTAGTGTGTCTCATGTGAGATGGACAAGGGAAAGGCAGTTGAAAACACAATAGCATAATAGAGAAAATGGTGAGGAAGGAGTAGTTGAGGCAAAGGCATCATGTTGGTAGGAAGGAAGTAAAGGGGCATTGATAGTAGAAGATTCTCAAAAAGTGTCACCACAATGGAGGATGAGTTGGGTTTGTTGAATGAGTTGTTTCCCACTTAGAGGTTCTCCTTTATATGTGAAACATTTGTCCCCGCTGTGGTAGCTAAGAAAGAGCCTTAAATGCTAGACATGGTCCAGAGAGGCTCTGTGTTCTTGCAGTACTGGTGTTTAATGATTGTGATTCTGTTACCTTGTGCCTGGAATGTAATTAGTACATAGACAGTGTCTAAGGTATATCATTAGAAAAGAGGGATATGGGGGTTGTATAGAATATTTCTCTTCCTAAAAACTGTATCTATATCATCTATACATATCATACCTAGTAAATCTTGTGTATTTAGAGAAGAGGTAGTGTTAGAAAAGAGGGATTTTCTTAGTTACTGCTTAAGAAATCATTTCGCACATCACTTTTATTTACCATAGTCTTATAAAATTTACCTTCAATTTTACAGTTTAATGGTCAGAGTTTCTCATAGTGAAGATGTTTATTGCCTCCTGCCCATGCTTGCTAGAATATGGGAAAGAGAGACAAACTTATCCTCACTATTTATCACTGAAAATATCCTGAAAGCAGCTACATGCACATCCTCTACCCTGTGCTTCTCCCCCTCCATTTCTGCCCTCATGTTAGCCTATTTATTTTCCACAAATGTCTCCCTAATCCTACCGGTGTATTTTAGCATCGAGTTTCAACTTAGGATAAATCTAAAGCAGTGTTGCTCAAAGGATGCTCCAGTGACCCTCTGCATTAGAAATATCCAGTTTGTTATTGGAAATGTAAATTTCTTGGCCATTGGAATCAGAACCGCTGAGAGCCCAGGCATATGGATTATTTTCAAGCTCCTTGGGTGACACTTATAAGCACAGTATAAGTGTGTGCACAAGAGCTATTAAGTACCATTGCTTCAGACCAGTGCTACTCAAAAGAAATACAGTAGGAGTTGCACACTACTTTTAAACTTCCTAGTAGACGAATTAAAGAAAGTAAAAGGAAGTAGGTGGGGCACATTGGTGGCTCAGTTGGTTGTCTGACTCAGGTAATGATCTCCTGGTTTGTGGGATCAAACCCCCTGTCGGACCTTGTGCTGACAGCACAGAGCCTGCTTGAGATTCTCTCTGTGTCTCTCTCTCTCTCTTGCCCTTCCACTGCTCATGCTCTTTTCTCCTTCTATCAAAACAGATGAATAAGCATTTAAAAAAAGTGAAATTAATTTCAGTAGTACACTTTATCCAATAGATCCGATATATTACAGTTTCAATGTGTAATGATTATAAAATTGTTTTTAAGATACTTTACATTCTTTCTTACATATTAAGTTTTCAAAAATTCAGTGTGTGTTCTGTACATACAGTACATTTCAATTGCTAGCAGCTACATTTCAGTCGCTCAGTAGACACGTGTGGCTTAGGGCTCCCATATTGGACAGTGCAGATGTAGACATGCCAGACATCTGATAGAGTCAGAGTTTTATCATGTCGCATGGCTCTTATTCATCATAGAACATATAAGTCTTCTGGTTTGTGAACTAAGATGATTGGTCACAAAAACCCCACATTCTGTTAGCCGTATAGCTATGAAATTCCAGCTGAGTAGCTTTTGATTACATAAGAAATATAGTAATTATTTGAAGTGTTTTTTTGAATTTAGGACGTATTTCACTTCTGTCACCAAAATGATGATTCATTCTGAGAAAATATGTAGTAAGACAAATGTTCTTTCAAGGACTGTAGTAAAGCCGTGATAAATGGGTTTTCTATGGCAGTAATAACAATGCCAGTGTTTATCAAGCACTTGATTTGTGCCAAGTGTTATAGGATACTCTTCATATAATGTATATAATTTGTTTTTAATTTATTTTGAAAGAGAGAGAAGGGGGAAGGGGCAGAGAGTGAGGGGGAGAGAGAGAATGTCAACCAGGCTCTGCACCATGAACACAGAGCCTGATGTGGGGCTTAGTCCCGTAAACTGCGAGACTATGACCTGAGCCGAAATTAAGAGTTGGATGCTTAACCAACTAAGCCACCTAGGCACCCCTATAATTTATTTCATATGACCTCACCAATTCCATATAATTATCCTAATTTAACAAACTAGGAAATGGGGATTCATAAAAAGTTAAATAACTTCACAAAGACCATACAATTATTAAAGTTCATTCTGTCATGCATCATGTTAAAATTATGCACTTTTAATGTAATCAGAATTCCCAGAATTTTTGAAGAAAATTTTACTTTTATTTATTTTTGAGAGAGAGGGTGAGACAAAGTGTGAGTAGGGGAGGGGCAGAGAGAGAGGGAGACACAGAATCAGAAGCTGGCTCCAGGCTCTGAGCGGTCAGCACAGAGCCTGACGCAGGGCTCGAACCCACGAACTGTGAGATCATGACCTGAGCCAAAGTCGGCCGCTTAACCGACTGAGCCACCCAGGTGCCCCAAAGAAAATTTTATTAAGAGGAACTAGATTTTCTCTTTAGTTTTTTCAGTTCTTCCACTAGGCAGCTATCTTAATTAGCAAATATTCTGACCACAATGATTCCATACATATGTATACTGTGAAGTGTCTCCATGGCTTTGTGAATTACCATATCCATGTCTGAGAGTTGTTGGCAAGGAAAGGGAAGCACCTGTTCTCATTTTCTCCTTCCTGTTCTCCTTATCTATTAGACTATGGATTCTTCTGATTGTCTCTCAGTCTCCAACACTTACCCTTCTGCATAGTAAATGGTGAAGCTTGAGCAATCTAAAAGGCATAATGCTTTTTTATCTGCACTGCCTTTAGTGCCATGTAAATGGAGATAAATGAAATCCTAACAAAAGCACAGAACCAGTCTGAGAGTCTGGCTGTATTCTATGGGGAAGGTGGGGCAGCGAGCACAGGTGAGGGGAGGATTGAGAAAGGAGGTTGAGGAGAGGGAAACAGCTGTTTGGTAAAGCCGCACAGGTGCAGGGGGTACTCATTAGGCTCCCATAGGCTCTGTCATTAAGTCTGTGGCAGATGTTCTCGAATGTGACTGGCCTAGTCACCGGGGATCCAGTAAACTCGGCTTAATGTTCAGGGCATTGGTGTGGCACCACTGGACAGAAGGTTGGTGCGCTTCACCTCTTTGCCAGAGTGGCAGCTGTTTTTGTCTTCCCTGTTGTGGAGTCTCTGTCGATTTCCTCTTTGGCAGCCTTCTCATATCTCACAGGCTCAGTTCTCCCTTGTAACCGGACTTGAGTTATTAGGAAAAGAAAATCCCATGTAAACAGGGTCATCATAAACAAAACCCTTGATACTTAGAGGCTATAAGATAGTCCTTGACCCAAAATCCCGTGAGAGCTTGCCCAATATCAACCCAGCTTCAGGAAGTCTTAAAAAAAATCTTGCAGCAGAGAGATAGTTGCATGGGCTGGTTGCAACTGAATTTTTTTTTTCAACTATACCACAAAGGGAAGGGTATATCAAAAGTCATGTGTTTTTCCTCAAAGTGGAAAAACGGCTACTTAATTCTAAGTCTTCAATAGAAATACGTCATTGTTTTTGTCTTCCTTTCAAAAAAATTGTACATCACAAATTTCTGGGACAACTCTAGGAATAGAGATGGTTGCATTTTCTGTTTGTAGACAGAGATAAAGGGGCATGTTGGTTACTGGACGTGCAGCACTGTGGCCCTTTAACAGTGAAAGGTGCATACTAATTTAGCATATTGGTGAGTTTATTTGAAGGAGGAATTTGGTATGGTTGAACTAAAAATCACTGACTTTTTTGTGTGTTTTGTGTGAATTCATTCAGTTCTTAGTCTCTAGGCATTGCCAAGATCTTTAAGCATTAGACAAGGCAGAGAAAATCTTAGTGATTGATATATCTTGTTCAAAAGCAACCTTTTTGCTACTCTAACTATCTCTGAGGTACTCTATTCCCTTTTTTTGTTCCATTGGAGGATTCCAAAACACTTGGCATCTGAGAAAATCTTGGTTGTCAGTTACTGACATTTGAAAGAAGATAGATAGAGGTTTTCAGGACATGACTTAATAGCTGTTTGCCAAAAGACCTTATAGTTAGTATACATTTAGTGAATTTATCAAGGTTCTGGGTCTAGCTTTCAGCCTCAATGGCCCAAGTGTCAATCTTATCAGTGTCCAGAGTTGATTAGATTTAGAAAGCTGACTAATACTATTAAAACTCACAATATTGAACTATGAGCCAAAATGCCAAGTTATGAATTTAAAGTGAAACAAGGATTGGAATAGTACAATCAGTCTGCCTAGTGCATCCCTTCTTGTAGGCCAATTCATGTGGGACAAAGAGTTGTTTAGTACCCATGAACCTAAAACAGAATATTAGTTGCATTAGTCATACTTACATTGACATAACTCCTGTATCCATTTCCAAGGTGATAATTGTAAACATTTATTGAGGACTAACTATGGACCAGGCACTGTCTCACATGCTTGGCATATATTAACTTAGCTATTTTCACAACAACCCTAATGGTGGATTCTATCATTATACTCATTTACAGAGGATAAAACTGAATTACAGAGATGCAAATATACTCCCCAAGGTTAAAAAATGCTAATGAGTTAGAACCCAGGTAATCTGGTGACAGACTCCAGTTTTTAAATTCTCTGCTATAATCTGTGTGTCACAGAAATTGGGCAAGTTGCTGGACAGGGACTAATTCTTTGGCAGTATTAGATATTCTAGCAACTTCTGGCCTTTTGGTTTCCCTTTTCTACAGTGCAAGCTAATCTTTCTCCCTTTGTTCAGCTTTTCTCTGGACAAGATTCACAGTAATTGCTTGGAGTCCAGCTTATTAAATTTCAATCAAATGGCTGCATTGCTTTCTTTAGTTCACCTTGATGGAAGTTATATAGAATTCCCAAACTTCGTTGTTCACATGCTTATAAATATCGTGACCTGTTTTTTTTTTTGGGGGGGGGCGGTTGTTTGTTTTCTTTCTTATTTGTTTTTTGTTTTTGCTAGAGGTGGCCAGTGCACATATGTCATCTCCAGATCCAGCTAGTTTTGTTCTCAGAGGTCAACCTCATTTCTCGTCTTCAGTGGATTCTGTACCACTTACATCTTGGTACCACCCACATATGTGAAATCCAAAATTCTTAGAATTGCCTCAAACTCTACCCCTGTGCAACCTATTAAGTAATAGTTTCTCCCACAACTGCTCAAACCCTAGGGCTGATGTTATCCAGGTGAAACTTTGTACTTTCCAGTGGAGTTACTGAACAGGATCTAACTGAGGGGAGTTTTTAGCGTGGGGTTCAGGGATGGAAAGTCAAATTATTTGACTAGTGATTTTTTTTTTTTTGCAAAAAAAAAGGTGCTGAAATCCTCATTGGTGTCTTCTGTGATATTCTTCTGCATGCTGAGGATATCAAGGAAAGAACAGTTTCTTAGCTCACTTGGTTATACTTTGGTGCAAGTGTCCTTTTAAACGTCCTAGATTTAATTTCTAAAGCAGATAGTTTATCCTTGTCACTTCACCTCTATTCTGGGCATATCACAAATTGCTTATTGTATCTGGAGTGGGTTCTCCTTTTAAGTCAATAGAAATGTCATATAATCAAGAGTTTCTTGGAGTATAGAGGGAAGCAGATGCAAATGAATTATTACTAAAAGGGCAGTTGTTTTGCTGTGTTTTCCTTTTGGCTAAGAAATTTAAGATTAATATGTTTTTTCAGAGTTTATGTGTACAATTGTTTTAAGATTGAATGAACCTGTAAAAAAAAGCCCTATCCTACAGGTATTTCATGACCCACTTTACAAAAACAGTACCTGTGTTTAATTTCATATGCCAATACAAAGGGAAAAACAGCCCCATTTTCAAGGGGCAAGCAGAATTTTCTTTTCAGTATCTTAAATTTGATCTGCAAGCATCAGCTGAAATCTGGAGCATGACTTCTCAAAAAGTACTAATAAGAGTCAGTGAGGTCAGCAGTCTCTGTGGGAGAATTGGAAGAAAGCTATTTGTCATCAGAAAGGTATAAAAACCAAAAACTGGGAGTAAGTTTGTCCATAGTCTCAAAACTATTCTATTTTTAATATACTGGTTCTGTATTTGCTACTTTTCATGGATTCTGGATCACTTTTTTAGTAGTTAGGATGGATGATGAATTATGATAATGTAAATGTCATAGCAAATAATCAACATATTGGTTACTGAGGGTCTGTGCAGTCTAGTGTGGAATCATATATTGTGACTGGGTACATATGGCCATTTAAATTTAAATTTGTATTAATTAAAACCTAAAAATTCAAGCCCTCAGTCACACTAGTCACATTTAAAGTGCTTGATACCCACAGGTGACTAACAGCTACAAAACTGGAAGCAGCACAAGCTTGGATATTTTATCTACTCTTCTACCCAGCGCTGGAATCTTTTTCATGAGTTTTATAGATCTTTTTTTCAGACACTTCTTGAATACAGCCTGAAGAGATACATACTAGTCCCACTAGTCTATAAGACAGCAATCTCTCAGTAGGATGCTTAAAAAAAAAGTTTTCCTTTAAATAAAAGAAAAAGGTAATTCTCTTTAAGTTTCACCCATTAGTCCCAACCAACAGAAAAGAGTCTGCTATAATCCACTGACTCAAATTATTAGAGCGTTACTGGACCATGACATTAACATTCCTTTACCCATGGGAACCTGTTTACGGGAGTAAAGGAGAAAATCAAGCATGTTATCAGTCCTTTGACCCTGCATACAACTACTAAAACAAAATACAAGCAAAACTCCGCTCTTTAGTGAAGCTCACATTTCATACTGAATCTGTAAAGAACCATTTTACTGCTGAAAAGTCTCATTCATGCCTTGAAGGATGCATTTCACCATCACCTATGTCAGATTTCCTTGTCTCTCCAAAAAAGCAAATGGACTATAAAACACTTATGTGTTTACACAGTGCTGGATCCGTAGCATGGTGTTTTCCAAATAGCAGGTCACAAGCCCTCAAAAAATTGTGAACAGTATTGCTATTTAAGTAAAACAGAACATAACAGGATAGGATAGAAAATAAGAGTGTTCTGCACATAGTAACATATTTTTTTTTGGTTTATTTGTGTGTAAGTAATGGGTCATAATATATTTCTTGTTGAGGGTTGCAAAGTTTGAAAGCTGTTAGAAGAGTATGTATGGCTCTTGGGTTATTGTCCATAAGATATGACTTATTCTAGGCATGTTTTGGTGAAGCTTTTGAGGGGAAAAAAATCTTAGAAATCTAATCTGAATTCATGTGCTTATTTCCCAGTTTATTCTTGGTGCTGAGTAGATTAGACACTTTGTGAAAGTTAAATCCATTAGGTCATTTTATTGACTAGATAACAGATGGTCATAGCCCATTACATTGCAATTGGGTCAGTATTTGGAAAGATGTTCAAATGAGGGTAGTGATGGGATTGCAGTTTCATCCTGAACATATTTTTTCGCACCTAGAGGATATCCTGCTCTATTTCAGGCTGTGTAGTTAGGAACTATGATGCATAGGTTAGGAGGCAGTGTTATATTAGTTGGATGGCACTTTTGATTGGTCTTAAAATGTGGTTCGTATTTTGACACACAAACTCCGTGTAGGGAGGACACCAAGAATGGGAATGTATCTTCTGTTTTTAAGGAGGGAAAAGGTATTGAAAGGAAAAACACCTATATTTGTATGAATTTTGAAGACACTTACACTTACATACCTATCTAATCTCAGGACTAGGGTTAGTCTTTATTACTGAAGAGAAGTGAAACTCTGAGATGTTAAGGGACTTGCCCAGAATGACATATTTAGTAAGCAGACCTAGGACATAGATCTTTTCTATGGATGCCTTTCTCCAGGCATTCATGGACATGTGAAAAGGGGCCTTGGACATTTTGTCATTTGCACTCTGTTTTTAGAGCAAAGAAAACAGGTTAATAAATAATTCTTGAAAATGATTTGCTAAAAATGAACTCTTTTAGAAGTCTCCCACAATTTTTACCAGCTCCTGTAATTTACAATTTAGCCAAAATTCACGCGACTTATAGCATTTCATTCCTGTTACATTCACCATATTTTTCTCCCTTATTATAGAGAAACATTACTGCAGAGAGGCATGGCTTACTGAATTTCTCTTAGACCTGCCATCTGATATGTTTTAGGCCTTGGGCATATGAGCTCATAGTAATTTGCATGGTAATTAAACTCATTTAGACAATACACTGCTTAATAGGGGATGGGACAGCTTCTCACCTAACACTTCATTAAGCTACCTGTGCCAAGGCCTTCCTAGATGACAGGGTCAAGTCCACATCACAGTATTAAATATGTTGTACATTTGTTAAAAAAAAAAAATTAGCCAACTAGGTAACAGTGATGTTGAATTCAGAAATAAATGTTCTCTTCCAAATTTGTTTTTTCCTCTGCATACTGAACTGCACTTCACTGATTTTTTACTTCTGTCTCAGTCTCCATTTTTCTTCACATACATACTTAAGTTTATTAATTTTTTGAGAGAGAGCATGCGTGCACATGTAAGTGGGGGAGGGGAAGAGGGGTGGAAAGAGAGAATCCCAAGCAGACTCTGTGCTGTTAGTGCAGAGATCCGTGCTCAATCTCACGAACAATGAGATCATGACCTGAGCCGAAATCAAGAGATAGGTGTGTAGCCAACTGAGTCACTCAGGTGCCCCTCAGTATTGAAGATCAGTTACGTCCAGTTACTTTCACTTGGAAAACTGAAAAGATGAGTAAGACAGTCCTTGCCTTTATGAGCTTACAACTTAGAGTTTATGGCAGGGAAGAGAGAACACAATTTGCAAAAAGCTGCAGCCAGTAGAAGATATGATGCTGTCAGTGAATGAGAGAGGTTGGATTAATTTGCTGGGGGATTTGCAAAGAAGAAACGATTATGTTTATCAGAGAGGGTGTTTTGGATGTGTGTTTTGTTTTATTTCACTTGTGTTAAATATGATTTAATTCGAATCAAGCATCAAACATTCTTCAAACCTTAATCTTTACACCAATCCTATAAGGTCAAAATTCTCATTATTTTCATTTTACAGATGGGGAAACTAAACACAGATAGTTAAATATGTTATCCAAGGTTACTCAACTTTAAGTGATGGAGCCTGTATTTGAACCCAGTCTGGCTTGGACCCTGCATTCTTAACCACTGTGCAGTATAGCTCTGCTGACCTTGAAAGATCAAAATGTTTTGACAGGCGATGAGTTAGGTCCAGGGCAAGTGATGATGTAGAATCATGAATAATGGCACAGGCACAGAGATATGTGTGTTTATGTTGCTGTGAGGAACCCTGTTCCTAATCACTGGTGTGTAAGGCTTGTTGTGATAAAATGTCTGGGGAATGGGGCTGCTAGAAGAGGCCTGGGGAGAAGTTGCAGCTTCCTGGGAAAGGATGCAAACAAGAAGGTGCTAAACTCAGAGCCCAGGGGATTGCTGGCATTTATCATCCAGATGGCAGGTGGTGAAAGTGGTAGATAGAAAAATGCCTCTTCTCTATCTTTCATGGAAAAGTAATGGGGAATAATTAAATAAAGATGAAACAAATACTGACCCTGAAGGATCCTGCCCATCAAATATGTATTGAAGAGCTTCCATTGACCTAGCGCTCTGCTATTGCTTTGCACAACTCATTTACAGTAAATTGGTATAGGAGGAAGTTAAAAATCCTATGGTGAAGTATTCCAATAGCACATACCATGCTTGCTCAGCATGCACTTCCAAGATTTTAACACATAACCTGCCTCCGCAAACATACACTAAAAATCACAACCACAATGATACATAGAAATGGGAAGAAACTAAATGAACAAATCGTACTCTTAAAAAGCAATACTAGTATGCATTCACCCCAAAGAGGAAACAAAAATAAAAATCAAAGTAAATGATTCTTGGGTTATTGGAGAGAGGGAGAGAATCATTTTTTGACTGCAAGACTTCAAAGTCTTTAATATGCTGATGGACACAGTGACTCATAAGGAAAGAAGTGGCTTCTGGTGCACTTCCCAAATGTAGTGGCCCTGAGAGCCTTTCTGATGGAGTACCTTGCAGGCTCACTAATGGAACACACTCTGGGAAATGCCACTCTGTCAACTGTTTACTAAGTCTTGTGCCCCCTGCTTTGGGTCTCCATTTGTCGTATGAAAGCAAAAGAGACAGACACGCGTTATGAAAGTCTACCCTTGAAAGTAGCATTTCCTAAATAGTTTCTCAGTTCAGATGTCATTTTCTTTCTTTCTTCTAAATTTCTGCAGCACTTTTTCCTGTCTTGGAACTTTCATCTAATATTTTCTCCTGTTTTACCAAAACCTCCTTGATCACAAAGATTGCCTCTTCAGCTTTTGAGCAAAACTGTTGGCTAAATGCATGAGTGAATGAGAGTTAAAGAAACTTCTGGAGCTATGATTGCCCTAAAATCATGTATGAAAAAGAAACAGAATGATTCTGAGAAACCTGCTTTCTTGCTAATTGTAACTTTACAGAGGGAGGGGCACATAAGTCACAGAGTCCAAGGACGAAAGCTCAGTGTTGTTGTTTATAAATTCACTTCATTTGTTCATCAGTTACTGTTACAAAATAAGAGATAAGTCAGAGTATCGAGATGCTTATTTGGGCAAGTTAGTCCACACAAGATGAGACTGGAGGCACCATACTGAGAAGGGTAGGGTGAGGGTACAGGGCAGGCAGAAGAAACTTTGGTTTACTGATAAAAGCTGAGAGACTCTGAAAGCTGCCTCTGGAGATTGATTAGATGATGAAGGAAGCACTGTACCTTTTTCTCTATAAGACACCAACCTAGTAGGTGCAACTGCTTTGGCAGTAGTCATCAACAGTGAGGCAGGTGCAAATTTAAGCACAGCTCCTATCCAAGGTGTGAACAGCTCCTGGGGGTAAGACATGGCAGCTTACCTGTAGAGGAGATGGTGGGAGTCTGACAGAGGTACACATATTAAGAAGCCTAGCAATTTTATTTCATTTTATTTTTACTTTAAATTGGTATTTTAGTTTTAGAAACATTTTGAGATATATGCTCACTTATAGGCATGCTTTTGTGTTTGAGTTACTATTATCTAGAAGGGGAGATGTGTACTAAGTGATTGTTTCTGCAGTTACAAAAAAGAAGTTTAGCCGTTACATTGTGGTGTTTAATTAGTTGACAGTGGCATGCAGAATCCTGACCCTAAGACCCTGCTTCCTCAGTCAGGCTGTCAGGATTGCTTTGGCAGATACAGTTGTATAAAGTGACCCACAGCATACACTAGAACAATGCATACATTTTAAACTTCTTATGTACTTGAGATGAAAATGGACCAAGGAAGTCGTGACCTAGAATGTCTCTAAGCTACTTAAAATGCTACCGGACGTGGGTGAGTATGAGTAGAATCCTACTGGTCATTCAATTTGAACATCAGTGGATGTCAGTCCACTTACAGAGATCTCCAGTTTGTACCTTTCTATTTACACTTCTATCAAACCTCCTCTGGTTACCAACGGATGTAGGTGCCCACTTTTTGGTCAGAACAGAAATTGCCTTTGAAAACCATCCAGACTGGAGTGAGGAATATTTCCCTGCATCCCAATCCTAGAAATCTCTAGGGGCACATGGGTGGCTCAGTTGGTTAAGCATCTGACTTTGGCTCAGGTCATGATCTCACAGCTTGTGAGTTTGAGCCCTGCCTTGGGTTCTATGCTGACAGTTCAGAGCCTGGAACCTGCTTCGGATTCTGTGTCTCCCTCTCTCTGAATCTCTCTGCCCCTCCCCATTCATTCTCGCTGTCTCTCTCTCTCTCTCTCTCTCTCTCTCTCTCTCAAAAATAAATAAACATTAAAAAAAGAAAGAAATCCCAAGCCAATTTGACAATAAATTTCATATATTGAAAAAAAAAAAAGAAAAAAGAAAGAAATCCCTCAGTACAGGAAAATCCTCAGAGTTATCTGTGTCCCTTTCTCTGTTGTTTCTAATTTCCTCCAATTGGCAAGACTCATTCTTATTGTCTCTACAAATCTTCTACGTTGGTATTTTTATTTTCAATTTCTTTCTCTTTTCTGCCAAGAGGTATTATGCGAGACTTGCTTTTCCTCTTCTGTGTCACTATGTTCCCCATTTAGAAGATAATAAACTTGGTTGTTTTTTCTTAGATGATTTTCCTTAATAAAAATACCAGAAAAAGAATGTATCTTTAACTTTATTCTGAGCCTTCATTAGTCCAGTCTCAACCAGATGGTAAGGACTCCAATTTGTAGGGAAGGTATCTCACAAAACACTCAGAGAGTCTGCGTATTGCTGGCAATTCATTAGATTTCTAGTAGAAATAATCTCTGACCTGTTCCTATCCCCTGGATTGGTGATTTGCTAACTGTAATATGCAATGTGTAAGATTTTTCTTTAATTTAGGAAGCCTCTGGGAAATTAATTTATTTTCTAAATGATGGGGGAAGTGTGAGAAAAGAGATCGTTGTAGGGAATGTTGCCTGGCTGAGTTTTGGAGGATTCTGGTGGGCCTTCACTATATATACCATAATCTGGTAATCCGTCCTTTACTTAATCAACTCCATTCTACCTCCTATTGAAGAAGAATATGGGGAGGAGAATACAGGGAAGGAGGACAGAGAAAAGAGAACAGGAAGAAGGTGAGCATGAGGAGGGGTGAGGATAGAAAGGAAACTAAAATAGACAAAGAGGAGAGGAAACCTAAGTACTGCACTCTGGGAAAATGAGAACGAGAGAGGGAGACTTTGGAAGTGTAATGAGTATTTCCTGGGGCTTCCCTGAACTCTGAAGACTTACATTCAACCTTAGAGACTGTGTGTTTTAGGCTTATGGTGCCGGCTCCAGTCACCACCAGCACCTTCACTATTGTCCCATCTCATTCCATAGCAGTGCCTGGGGACTTCCTATTCCCCAACATTCAGGGACATTCCCACAGAAGAGGAGAAGGAAATGTAAAAAGTAAAAGTAGACAAATCCAGTGAGAGCTGCTATGGTTGAGTGTGAGGAAGAGGCCAGTTCTCTGTCAAGGGCCTCACAAGCATCCCACACCTCTGAGGTTCCTTCCTCAGTTTCTGACCCGGAACATGGCTTTCTGCTCTGACTTTGGTGCCTTGTACCAAGACTTCAAGGGCGAAAGGAAAGGCAGCTATTCAACACTATATGCCACATACTTCCTAATATGTTGTCATTTAATTCTCATTACATTGTGCCATAAGCATGATGCCCTTTAAATTACACGTGTAGAAAATAAGACTCAGAATTGCTGTAAGTTTTGCAGGTTTTCACAGAAGTAATGGGCAAGTCAGAGACTGGACCCAGGTCATTATAGCTCTGAAGTGCATGCTCTTTGCAAGATGTCAAACCTGCAACCTGGTTGTGCTTCAGTAGTGTTTGGTTGGTTTGTTTGCTTTTTCTTTTTTTTTTTTTTTCCATTCAGATAAGAAATGCTAAATGAAGGCAGACTTTTGCTTTGGGAAGTTCCCTCTCCAGATCCATACAGTTTATGCTAATATATAGGGCCAGGTATTTTAGCAAGGAGAAAGAAAATTTTACTGTTGTGCCTTCTTTCCAGACTAAATTCTAAAGAATTTTATTTTTAGCAACTATTTTTTACATAAATAATATATATTTGTTTATTTTTGAAATATTAGAAAACACATGTGAACAAGAAGAGGAACCGAGAAAAAAAAAAAAGGCCAATTCTACTACCCAGAAATAACTAGTGTGAAAATTATGGTGTGTGTGTTTTTATGTTTTGTGGTTATTCATAAACTATGACAAATTACTATGTGCATAATTTTGCAAATGGAATTTCCCATTTAATATTATATCATCAACATAATTGTATGTGAATAGGTATACTTCTCTGTACTATTCTTAATGGCTGCCAAAAATCCTGTTGTAAGGATTTCTATAAAATGTATTTCATAAACCCCCTATTGTTTGACATTTAGTTTGGTTTTTTCTCCCCACATTATAAACAACAATCAAATGAATATCTCTACAACGAATTCTTTGTGAGCATGCTTAGTTGCTTCTTTATTCATAATTAAATAATTTAACTAATTATAAGTTCTTAAAAATAGAAATTGCTTTTTCAAATTATTACAGCTATTTTTAAAAATTTTGATAAATATTGCCACATTTGCCCTAGAAAGTTTGTACCAGTTAAAAATTCTGGCAACACTCTCACCAACATTAGGAAAACCATTTGCTTTTATCTTTATTAATTGAATGGGCAAAAAGGCCTTTTTGTTCTAATTTATATTTCTTGACAGTTAATTTGCTTTTGTAATACATATTTTTCTTAAAAATAGTCTGTCCATGCAACTGTTTTTCCAAATATTTTACTTTTATGAAAGCTTACATATTTTGGATTTAAATCTATTACTCTTTCCCATTTTTCCTTCATGTTTATGATCTTGTCATTCTCAGGAAAACCTTTCTCATATTAGAATTATGCAAGTACATAACTATGTATTCTTACAAGTGGATCCCTGTAAAGACATCCTGGCCCAGCCAAGTTGCAAGCTGTAGACTCCAGATTGAGTCTCTGTGGCTCTCTTAAATAGGGAGGTAGCAGGAAGGATATAGAAGAGACCTTCCCATCACCCATTTAAAACTGTACAGAGCATCGTATGGGAGATACATTAGCCTTCCTCTGGTCACTGTCAGCTTAACAGCTATTATTCATGGGAATAACAGAAAACAGGAAGGAGGGGCTGTTGCTTTCCACTTAAGATACTGGCCCAAAAAATGTAACTCCCTTTCAGCCCGTGATGCTTTGGGCCCTGGGCTTGCTTTCTCATAGGAAAACATGGCATTAAGCTGCCTTAAGTCCTGCCCAGACTGGCCTACAGTTGTTTGCAGGACCAAGTGATTGCAGTCAGTCCGAAGAAGTTCCTCTGCCACAGCCTGGAGAAGCTAAGGGGGGCTTGAACTCCCTGTAGGTGGATGTCAGACTAGTTCTGGTAGAAGGGAAAATTTGCATTCATCCCTTGTTCAAGATGAGGATGAATCATCTTCATGCATGCACTAGGCTGAAAGAAAGTTCCCTTAAAAAATCCCAGTGCTCCATTTTCATATTTTATGAGGTCTGTTCAAATTGTTTATTTTCCTTTGACAAGAACAACTTTTTGTTGCTCTTGACTTACTACTGCATACATCAGCAAATATTGAACTCCTAATGTGACACGATGTTCTTCCTTAGAAAAAGAAAGCCTTGTCACATCTCTGAGGATAGTTTCCAAGTTCAGGCTAACTCACTAGTAATAGTCCCTACTTCATACTACCAGAGAAAATGTGAGTCCACTTGGCAGTGCCCAGATTTTTCACATGTCTACTGAATATGTGGAATACCTGGCTTATTTTTAGGATTCCATAGAGTGGCTTCCAAGCCATGAAAATGGTGAAGAGGATAGATTTTGGCAATAGATGAATTTCAGATAACTGATTTCCTAGATAAAACTCAATTCCCCCTTTTGTAAAAATGTAAATAATGTTATTTCTGTCATATGGCCATCGTAAGGATTAAATGATACAACAAAAATGCAGGCATCTAGCATCACAGAGCTTTAGTTATACTAGGAGATATGCAATGAATTTAATCATTTTGTTTATTTCTAGAAGTCATTCTTGGCAGGTGCTTTTCATGAACAAGGTGTCTCAGTCAGAGACCACATTTTTTCCCCAAGGCAACTCTCCTGTACTCTTTTTCCCTTTGTTATAGAATCCTCAGTATTTAATCCTTTCTAAACCCAACACTCTATAACCCAACCCTCTTTCTGAACTCCCAAAGCTGTTTAAGAAGAAGAAGAAGAAGAAGAAAAAAAAAAGCTTTCTAACTTGTTCCAGTCCTGCCATTTGTCAAGCAGTCTTTCTTGCTAGTCCCTACACAAAAACAGAGCTTGGCAAAAGTGGAGAGAGGGTTGCAATATCTCAAAGAAGTGTAGGATAATTTTTGTTTTTTGTTTTTCATAATGATTTGGTTGAAACTATCCCTACCTCTTATAGGTGAATTGGGCCAGAACTTCCTCTCTTATGGTTTGTCCTTCCTAAATTATTCTTGGATTAGAGCTTGGACCTCTTGGATCCCATTCCAAGAATTAAACAAAATTTTTTGAAATGGAAGCTCTTAGAAAGCAAAGAAATTGTCTTGTCTTTTATCCCTAGAGACTAGTACAAGGCCAGGCATAATTGGTCCTAGTAGGCATTGTCGAGTGTGGAATATAAATGTGGGTTACTCCACTTATTTAAAGAAAATGAGCTTTTTGTGTGTGGACCAGGACATAAAAGGGTGGTAGTTTTGTTTTGAAGAAACAAAGTAAAAAAAAAAAAAAGCAATCTTATCCTTATGAACACATAGGTACTAAATCCTAATATTTTTCTCTAAATATTATATATAAGTAGAAGGAATGAATTTAGAGTCATACCAAATAATAATGTCATAGGAAGGAGAATGTGGGAACCAATGATGAAGGAGCCCAGTGTGTGGACAAATACTGAAGAATTTAGAATTTTCCCTAGACCTTAATACCAGTAACTATAGTGTAAATAGAGTCTAGTAACTTGACTAAAGACTAGGAAAAAAAAATGCAATTCATTATAACAGGGAAACTCTTAACTATTGATTGATCTAAAGCAGTGTTAGGCAGAGTTAAAAATTAAAAGGACGTGTGAGACACAACTCCTAGTTTCTACTGCTAAAAAGCATAAATGGAAATATTTTATTTTTTAATTTATTAAAGGACTTGAGCTTTTAGTCAGGGATACCAGGCCTCTGGTCTAGGGGAGGAGCTGAATCATCTCCTCTTCGGCCATTCATTATCCTCTTTATTAAATGGCAGAAATCCCTATTTAGGATTGCGGAAATCTATATAGACAAACTTGGTCTGGTACGTTAGTAAGACTATCGCACTGAGAAAGGGGATAGACCTTTAGGTCATAAAGTATTAAATTGCATCTTAACTTGTTCTTTATTCCAGAAATTTTATGACTAATTAGGAACCATGGAACTTAGCATTTTCTGATATCAATTACGGGAGTCATCACCATATAGTTCTCATTAGAAAATTAGCACTTTATTACTATTCACCACATAGTATTTGCTGTGTGATTCGTCATTCCTTTTCTTCTGTCTTCTTAGTCCTTGTATCTGTGTTGTGCAGATGGAACATGGCTGCGGAAAGGGTGGGATAAAGGGAGGACCGCATGGATATGATCCAGCTGGTCTGCTTGGTCTTGTTGGGAAAATTTGTCAATAACTATGTTGAAAGAATGAAAATCTTAAAAATGAAAATCATTCTAGAAGAACTTGAACCCCATGCTTTATTTTGCCTCTGTGTGAAAGCCAGAGAGAGCTCAGGGCCAGACTTTGCAGAAGGTATTTGACCATGCAGAGAGATAACATGAGCAATGGCTTCCTTGACCTAAGAGCCTCATCAACACATTTGAGAGCTATGGACCTGGCACTGTACCCATTTATCACATTTGGTACTGAAAGTTTCATCAAGTAAAGGTACTCACTATATTTTCATTGTGTATGTCGATCCCTCTGCGAAGAATCAGTTATTACATGGTGATTCAAAATAAAGAATTCAAGCATATAAATATTTATTACGTACAGACTATATATGAGCTACTGCTCTAGGTTCTAGGATTGGCTATTTGAAAAAGGTATAATCTGTGCTATCAAGTACCTGGAAATGAGAATGGCAGATGGACATTTATAGAGATAGCTATACCAAGAAGCAAAATATGTTAATTAAGGATGGAGATAAATATATGAAATAAAATGTTTGTGAATAGAACAGAAGTTCAGATCTTATCAGTGCCTTTATCAAGCTTATATGCCAAAGGGGGAAAAAAGATACCAATCAAAATATGGAAATCTATAAATGTCATTCAAAACTTCAACTGACCTTGAATGGCACACACATGTCTGCATGAGTGTGCACAATATGTGTTCATATGTGTGTGTGTGTGTTATGATATATTAAGAGTGTCTCTGTACTAATCTGCATCTGTGGAAAAGCAGGGGTAAAAAAATAAGCTGTTCCTTTTGCCTCACTTCTATGTCATATTCCCATCATTCTTAGACTCCAAAAATTTCTTTTCTTTACGTTAATATTTAATATTCTTCTTACAGATCTTCCCTATATTAACCTATTGACAATATTTGTCTCTTTTTCTGTCCACGGAAATAGACATTTTTGTAGTAAAAATTCTAGAGAAAAATTATCAGCTTGGCACTCCATGAGTTTTAGAAACAAACAAACTTTATTCTGCTTGATTGTCCTTAATAACAGTTCCATTTGGGGTAGGGCCCAGGTGATTTTTGGACAAGGAGAATTCATCAGTATGCAAGCAGCATTTTACCTCCTTGCTAAGAGCCTTCTGAGTTGGGACCTTGAAATGTGAATACCCAAAATCCTTGCTCTTTTTACTGTAAGAAATGAACTCCTGTGCCACAGGATCTCATTGTCCTTCAGATATAGATGTATTTTAATTCATCATAGCTCTGTAACCTGATGTTGGCTCCAGCTCTGAAATGCAAATCTCATTCCCCATGCCCCTGTTGCCTCCTCAGAGGTGACTTAAAGAAGCACAGAGACAATACCTTTGACAAGCTCACCTTTAAGATCTGAGAGGTGAGGGTTTTTGTAACATATGCTTTCAATTCTGTTGCCATAGGCCACTCTGAGTTTCACAAGACACATATAGGCCAGAGTACATTAAATTTGATTAAAACTGTGGATTTTGTTTACACGTAAGAGAGAATTTTGAGCTCACTTAACAGATGCCTTCACAACCCTGATACCAATCAGTGGAAAGTGTAGGGTATGCTGCAAAAAATCAATACGCCATTCACTTTGGACATTTCAAAAGAAAGATAGAGTTTCTGAAGTTAGAAATATGTTTGTCCCCAAATAATTCATTTTAACTCTACTTGC
Organism: Panthera uncia; assembly: GCF_023721935.1. Taxonomy (NCBI): domain Eukaryota; kingdom Metazoa; phylum Chordata; class Mammalia; order Carnivora; family Felidae; genus Panthera; species Panthera uncia. The sequence goes on along the minus strand of NC_064810.1, from coordinate 62,407,070 downwards.
AGAGCTCTATTTCTAACTTTTTGTAGTATTTTTTGTTTGTTTGTTTGTTTGTTTTCCCCCACTGCGTTGATGAAAGCAAGCATTAGTAAAATGAAATCCCCAGATAGAGAGCAGCAAGCCTGGACCAGAATATTAAATGAATGAGTGCGTGATGTTTATCTTCTTCTGTGATATGGGTCATACGATCCAGCAGCAAAGAAAAAACACTAATTGCGGGCATTTTTTTCGGCAACTACTACATTATTTCTTTCTAGCAAAGTACATTTTTTTCAGTAACTGTGTCTTCTGATCCATATGCATAAAAAATATTTCAGTTGTAAATGGTGTGATCACTGAAGTGTGGAGAGAAGTCTGACTCAGTATTGAGAACACAAATAAACAGAAAAAACAGTTAAGTAAAAAGCAAAAAGATCAAAACAGTTGAGTAATACAAGTAACACCTTTTCGTTAGTGCAAGGTAGGTGTATTTTAATATTCAGTAACTCATTGCCACTCCTATGTATATGCCCCTTTTTGTTGTTGTTTTTTAGCTTACACTATTGCGAAAGCTTTGAAACACAACTGTTTCTACCTTTGGAAAGATTTTATCTTCTAATTTATTGCAATACCTCCCAAGCAGAAATGATGCTGGGTTTTCGTTCTTGAGAAAAATGATTTAGAAATAAACTAAATTCTAAAAACATATTACTTAAACACTACTTATCAGGAAAGGTTTAATCCATTACTTTGAACTGTTCATATCACTGTATGAATTATTTCACAGTTAGCTCATGTACCACATCATCCTGTCCTTTAGATAAGAGTACCATTTTGGGGGGCACCTGGTTGGCTCAGGTGGTTAAGTGTCTGGTTTTGGCTCAGGTCATGATCTCACAGTTCGTGAGTTCAAGCCCTCATCAGGCTTTCTGCTGTCAGCACGGAGCCTGCTTCAGATCCTCTGACCTCCTCTCCCTCTCTCCCTTCCTCCCTCCCTCCCTTCCTCCCTCCCTCCCTTCCTCCCTCTCTCTCTCCCTCTCTCCCTCTCTCCCTCCCCCTTTTTCAAAAATAAATAAACATTAAGAAAAAGAGTATTTTGGGGGGGTAAGAATTAGGTACCACTCTACAATAACTAAAAAATACACACAAAGTTATTGAGAATAATTTATTTTATTTTATTTTTTTAAAGTTTACATTCAAATTAGCGTATAGTGAAGCAATGATTTCAGGAGTAGATTCCTTAATACCTCTTACCAAGTTAGCATATATACTATGTAATATCATCTTTTATTTTTGGTAAGAGTTTTTGCAAATCCACTTTCAGAATAGAAGCAATTATTACAATGACTGTATCAGCAGTTAATTTGAATACTGGGACAGCTGTGTGTCTTCAAACTCTTTCTTCCAGTCATATAATATGTGAAATTGCTGATAATTGAGGCAAAATAAAGGCTATTGTACAAGAGGGTATTTTCAGGCCATAATAATTCTGATGGGCTATTTGGTTTGATTTCACCATATGTAATTTGTCAAATCTTCATTTATCTTGCTTGCTTAGATAAATCCAAATGACACAGGTGCCTCCTGGTAGAAATAGGTGTGGATTAAAAAAGAATCCATCTCCAATCTTTTGGCTGATGAGACAGGGCAAATATTTTCAGTCTTAAATAGGCTTGCAGTGGAAATCCTACTATGACATGAATCCTTCCGTACAGAAATTCCATTCCGCAAACACTGCTGCCGCCTCTGTGTGTACAGACTGTTGCGTGCCCTGCATGGGACCCCATACAACGAAGTCCAGGACATGAGCATTCCCATTACATTTCTGAGAATTCGATGGCTGGTAAATATTTCGCTTCCTGTATTCTAGATGGGAAAATATCATTTAACTTGTCAAAGTTCTTATGTAGTTCAACAGACGAAATTGCAAGGGAATGTGCCATAAGATCCAATAGTGCTATGAAAAATAACATTTTGAGGTACTGGGTTTTTGATAAGTAAGTCGATGAAAATGTAGTGCCCAAGAAAATGGTGCTTCTTTCAGGACTTGTGAATGGGCTAGCATTCAACTAGGTTTACCTAACTTTTAATTAATAAGTAAGTAAATAAATGCACAAGTAAATAAAATACTTTCCATAATGACTTTTGTTAGGTTGTCTATTTCCACACAAATACTGACCTAGATATTATTGGGAGGGGTAGTTGGTAAATTAAATCTCCTTTTGTACATATAATACAGCAGTCCTCACTGATCATTGCTCGTCGCTACTAGCCGCGAGAAAAGATAAATGTAAAGGTTTGTTTTTTCCTCCTACCTAATGGTTAATGTGTATTGTGTCATGGCTGCTTTGCAAGTCTCCTTCAAAGAGCCGTTCATCGGTGTTACAGAGTAATAGTATCATAGAGTAGGTTCAGTGAGATTCTAAGTTCTAGGAGAAATACATATGTGCGGGGCGCCAGGGTGGCTCGGTTGGTTAAGTGCCAACTTCAGCTCAGGTCACAATCTCGCGGTCCATGATTTCGAGCCCCAAGTTGGGCTCTATGCTGACAGCTTGGAGCCTGGAACCTGTTTCAGATCCTGGGTCTCCCTCGCTCTCTACCCCTCCCCTGCTTGTGTGCTTGCTTACGCTCTCTCTCTTGCTCTCCCTCTCTCAAAAATAAAATAAACATTAAAAAAATTTTAAAAAGAAATATGTATGTGAGTAAATATATGTAAGTTAAAGGAAACTCATAATTCTCATGTGAATGAGGATTAAATACATATGTGAATAAATGAATAAATATATATTTGTGTTTGTGAGAGGGAAAGAAAGAAAGGAAAAATGAGAAGGAGGATGCCTTTTTATGCCTTATTTTCCTAAAGATAATTTACATCTGGAGGCAGTAAATATGAATAATATAGATAATTGGGTGGTTTTAACATTGACTTTTAATGTGCTGTAGATAGCAGTAGTTAAAAGAACTTTTGCTATCAGATTGGCTTGAGTTCAAATTCTGTCCTGTCATCTACTAATAGCTGGTGTGGACAAATTCATCCACTTCACTAACCCTCTGTGTCCTTACATGTAATGTAGGCTAATACAAGTACTTCATTACAAGTTTGTTGTGTTAAATAAATGAATGCAAGTAAAGCATAGAAAACAGTCACCTCTCAACAGCTTTAGTTATTATTAGCAGCAGTACTGGGTGGAATATATTGCAAGTGTTGATGGAAATTAGGAGTTTTATGTTTCCTTTAATAAGAACTCTGTGAGTTGTGCTTGGATAGCTTGGTCATTTGAGTATCTGGCTCTTGATGTCTGCTCAGGTCATGAACTCATGATTTGTGGGATTGAGCCTCGTGTCAGGCTCTGTGCTGAGCATGGAGCCTGCTGGAGATTCTCTCTCCCTCTCTCCCTCTCTCCCTCTGCCCCTCCCCCACTTGCATGCGCATGTGTTTTCTCTTTCTCTCATAATAAATAAAGAAACCTAAAAAAAAACACACAGTGGGATGTAATTGCTGAAGGGACTCAGAGTAACGTCATGGGGAGAGAAGAGCTGTGCACCACTTTGACAACCCAAGCATAATTCACCCCTACATCGATTTAGATGAATGTTAGCTGTGCATCTACTATGTGCCAGCCCAGTCTCATGGCTAGCACTAGGATGAAAACATGAACATGAGCAACATGACCCCTGATTTAAGGAGTTTACAGTCTAGTTATGAAGACTGATGCATTTTCAACCAATGGATAAATAATATAATTAGAAGCAGTGATAAATACTGTAAAGAACAAACAGAATTCTGAGGTAGAGAAAAATGTCCATTAAGCAGGGGAATCAAGGAAGCCTCTCTGAGGAGGTGACCTCAAGCTGAGACCCAGAGGATGAGAAAGAGACAGTCATACTCAGATGGAGGAACCCAGAATATGTACAAGGGCTCTGAGGGGAAAATGGGTGAGTTTTATTTTACCATTATCCCTAGCAGTAGAAGCAAATTGTCCTGCTGTAAATCAGGAGTTATAATTTTGCTATGTTCAGTCTTGTTTAGATATATTTTTATTGCCAAACTAACCAGTATTTCCAGAAGTTATAAGGCAAATGATTTCAACAATTTTGAAAACAGATGACATTTATGTACTTAAAGAAACAAACAACAATAGCACCAAAACTTTTTGGCTTCTTAATTTGAGAGTTAATGTAATAAATCTAAATGCATAGCCCACCCTGTGGTCATAACTCCTTGTAAAGGGAGAAGCAGGACCTGAAAATAATAATAGTATAAGTAGACACTAGGTTAGGAAGCTTTGAATAGACATTATAGGAGCCACTGTAATATATTCTCTCCATTTTATATTATACCATATCTGGGTCATCATAAAATACCTAGAATAAATTTTTTGTCTTTGGAGAGCCACATTTAGGTCGGCCTCTTTCCACTGGGATGCTAGATTGCTCCTGGGAGGAGATGTACCACGGCAGGATAAAGAGCAGAGTGCATTTGGAAATAGAAGGAGACAAAAGAATTGGTCAGAGATAATACCCTCATCCTAACCTAAAATATGAAAGTTCAATAACTCCACAAAAATCTCCTCAAATCTCATAGCACTTCTAATAGCTCTTCTGAAATACCCACCCTCCCCTCAGGACCTAGCAATCTTCCCAGAGTTATGTGAAATACGTTTTCAAAAAGCATTGTCTAGACCAATGCTTTTTCTTCCTTTTCATTTCTACACCACACCTATAAAATTGTTTCTGTTTTATAGCTCGGTCCTCGTAAATACATTCAACTCTCAATTACCTTCACCAATGAAGGGGAGCGTTAGTGCAGATAATTGAAATTGGTGAATAATCTGCTCCACTGGGCTGTAGCCAGCTCCTCCTACCCAGGCTGGAAGGCGTGTGTGTGTGTGTGTGTGTGTGTGTGTGTGTGTGTGTGTGTGGTGAGAGAAGGGCCTACTCTGGTAAAGAGCCTCCACTGAAACAGAATCTGGTCTCCCACCACTCTGACTAGATTATGATCAGATCTACAGACTTTTCAAGAATAGCTGGATGTCACTCTACTGCAAAGACCTTCATCTGGATTGGCAACTGGGCATTGCAGAGTCTGAAACGTGTTGTTGAAGACTCCGAGATGATTGGGCAAGTGGGCATCTCCTAGACATGCCAATGTCTACATAATTCTTAATAAACCCGTGACTCAGTTGTGTTTGCTCAGAGATGGGGGCACAGGGCAGCATGCCTCTTCATTCCTACTCATATTATTTCTCTGCCATGGCATATCTCAGAGCAACTATGGGCATGTAGATTTCTCTCCTTGAGGAATGTCAACAGAGGCTGTCCAAGTTTTAATGTATTCTTTTAAAAAAATTTTTTTTAATGTTCATTCATTTTTGGGAGAGACAGAGCATGAGAGAAGGAGGGGCAGAGAGAGGGAGACACAGAATCTGAAGCAGGCTCCAGGCTCTGAGCTGTCAGCACAGAGCCCGACACGGGGCTTGAACTCACCAACTGAGAGATCATGACCTGAGCTGAAGTCAGACACTTAACTGACTGAGCCACCCAGGCACCCCAATATCTTCTTTAAAAAATAATTAACATCATCAAAGTTCTCAAGTCAGAATAGCCTCTTTTGTGAGGAGTTTTGAACAGTGATCACTCATCAAAGCAAATGTTACTGATAGGAAATGATCAGTTGGAGAATCATGATTCAGACAAATGACTTTGCCGGAGTCCTAGTCCCTCAAAGCAGAGTTCAGTCCATTGCAAAGATCATCACGACCCTAAGACTGAGTTCCTGCAGACTGTACGATGGGTCAGTGAGAGACATTTTCCTATTTCCCATCTGCTGTGCATATATATGTCTGCTGCTAGGTGATCTCTCTCTTTTCCCATCTCCATCCAGTTTCATCTAGCTTGTACACATCTTTCCCTATCCTCCTTCCTTGCTCCTCTTCCTGACATTCTCTTCTGGTCACCTCCCTGATTCTCATCTTCTGGGCCTGCTCTTTCTTTTGTGAAAGTTCTTGCCTCCTAATTCACTCCCTGATTATTTTTAATACCTCTCTTAGCTTCCCGCCCCAATATGTTCACTTTTCTCACTCCCCTCTGGCCTAGCCTTCTGCATTCTGATTAGATGCCATATGTATAACAAGGTAGACAGATGCTTTGCTGTTAAACTAAAGGGCTTTTTAATCTACCAGAACAGAAACCACAAGCTTTTTTGTTTGTTTGTTTGTTTGGGGACATCAGCCATTTGTGGCAAAGGGTTTAGGAATACAAATGAGAGTGTTTTCTTCAAGCAGCATGGAATCTCAGCATGTCTCTCTTATTCTCTCCTTATTGTACTTGATCTGCAAAGTAAAAACCTGTACACGTGACAGATTCATAAATACCACTGATGACACGGAGATCTCTGTAGACACAGTGCTTCTGCCAGTGGGGACAACTGGTGTATGTCTGTGACTGGCAATGCATTTTACCTATTTATCTTTCTACATATTTTTTTAACCTATTACCATTGGCACTGTATATTTTGATTGGTTTCTCAAGTTGCAATTACCCAAGTCTTTATTCAAATCGAAAGTGTTTTTGTTTCTTTCTGGCACTCTCATCATAATCGGGCATGTCCTTTGAGTAGACAGGGAAGGCACACAGCCTGTCAGACCACATAGCTAGGTAGGTCATGCCCTTGGTGCCATTTCTGATAACCATTACCCTGGTGGGTTCAGCCAGTGTTAGCCCTGATTCAAAAGAGAAGAATGTGAGGAGAGGAGCCAGCAGTTTGGGGACAAGGGCACCATAGAAAGACTGCTCTGACCCCAGAGTGTGTTTGGAGTGGAGCCCTTGCAGTAAAAATGAATTTCCATCTCTCTCTGGGGTGGGATGGTTCATCTGCCCCAGTGATGGGGCCCCATTGCTACTTGGCCAGCAGTTAACTTCATAGGGTTAAGGATGAGGCCACTATGGAGGCAGGGTACCCATGCCATGCCCAGAGCTCTTCAAATGAGTATTTATCACCAAGTCACCAGGAGCTGTGAGAGGGACTCCACTAAGATAGCATTTCAGGATCCCTCACACCTTCCTGTGCCTACCATTTCAGTAAAGGTGCTTGATGATTTCATCTTCTCTGACCTACCCTCTCATGATCTTGCCCTAACAGCTAGTGTCTGGTATGCCCACATCCCCTCTCCCTCTTTCTTCCCCCCACCCCCCGCCATGTTGGGGCCTCCTTATTCTATTAACCCAGAAGTTTTCACTCACTAGTAGTACTTGAACATCAACCCTCTCTACCCAGTCTAGTGAAAAAGCTGGCATCAAAGACCTGCCCACTAGAATCCCATGGAACACAGTGGCCCTTCTTTGCAGATTCCAGTGCTGAGTGTAAGCAAGGCATGTGTTTTCCCGAGTGATTCAGAGTTTTTCTAACTCATGGAAATTGCCATCACATCAGAAAACACAGTCCTACGGTACTTCTGACTGCCAGGCAAGGCAAGTTCTCACCAAATAATCCACCGCCAGGGATGTTTTTAAACCTAGTGACATTTTTCTTGATTGTACTTTAGTCTCTGCAGACCGTTTTAACCTGACTTTGCAACTTTGTACTTTACAGTCACAACATGTGAAGTTTGGGCTTTGGTTTTTGCTGTTACATGGCTTTCCCGAAACACTCTGTGAAGGGAAATAGAACAGTCACTAGTTGCTGTATTTGACAGATGTGGACACGGAAGAATAGGTAAGAGTAGCCTTTCCCACAGAGAGATTCAAATAAATGATTACAATTGGACAGTCATAATACGTTTTTTAAATTTTTTTTTCCCTTACTGGGAGGGGAAAAAAAAAGTTTACCTTCTCTGTATGAATGAGATTTGACACTCTCTCAATCTCTCATACCACGTGCTGTGGGACCTGTTATGGAGGTTACACAGGTCAGGAGAGAATTCTCCTCTGTTCAAACAAATGCACTTCAGCACCACAGGGCACTTCCTCTACCTGCATTTTGTGTTCGTAGCACCCTGCCGTGCTGTCCTGCCATTTACCCCATTTTAATTGACCAGACCTGGCCTCTTTCTGCCCTTGCCTTTTTTGGCTTGTTCCTGCTACAGTTAATAATTAACACTGTGATAAAACTCAATACCTAATACACTACCACCGAGGCGGCTTGTGCTTGAATTCACAAGTACTATGGGAAGCCAACATGTGGGGATGGGACTGGCCAGCATTGTACAAAGACAGCAGGGACAGTTGCCCTCACGTAAGTGAGCGGAACACACTGCACAGTGGATTGCATAGCTACTGTCTCTCTTAGAAAGGATCGTGTCTGGTCAGTGAGGAGGCCCAGGATAGCACTCCCTCCGTCTCGTAAGAACCGCGGGATATGTGACGTGCAAATCCGCAGCCCTCTGGGTCTAGTCCTCTGTGCACAGCAAGAAGCCCTTAAGTCCCAAAGTAGGGCCTGTCTCAGAGCAGAGTAAGGTGTGTTTTCCCTCCGCTGGGAGCCAGATGTCTTCCCAAGGAGCAGAACCACCAGTCACCGAATCCTCTGCTCACTGAGCTATTCTGGTCACTTTGAGTTAGCTGGCTCTGTGCTGTTCCTCTCCGAGAAAGCTTTTTCTACTCCTACACTCTTCAGAACTTCTGCTCACTTTCAAGTTTCCTTTTTTTGTTCTTTTGTTAAGATCATTTCTCTTCAAGTCATTCAAAGCTTCTTTGAGGATTCTCAGAGACACAAAGCATTTCTTTTGGATTGTATTCCTGCCTATTTCAAGAAGGTTGCTGAGAATGAGATCTGCGTGTGTCTGTGTGCGCATGGCCCCCTGCATCAGGAGCGTGGGGCGCTGACCTGCCAGGGTACAGGGGTGTGTAACACACAACTGACTGATCGAGGGCAGATAACCTGTGGGGTCTAAGGGAAGGTAGGTTTTCATTCTTAACACTGTGTGTGTTTTTCTCTGTAACCTTGTAGATGTTATACCACTGATCTTGTTCTCTGTAAGGGCAAGATAATATATGGCTCACCGAGCTTCAGATTTTCTTACAGGTAAATGGAGTACATGGCTTATTATTTGGGTAATTATATTGCCTGATCTGTAAATGCTCCATGTGTGGATACATTGTGCTTAAAGACACACTTCTTGGGATCCTCAGCATGCCCACTTTAGTGTAGAATCCTGCTATATAGGAAGGCAGCAAATGCGGTGTTTAGAGCCTGATCTCTGGAATCCCAGTTGCATTGTTCACTGGCTGTGATCCCTGTTTCCTCCTGTGAATGGATGATATTGGGACTATCCACTGCATAGGGCTGTTAGGAGATTTAATCAGCAGATATAGAAAGAGCCTTTTAAACGGTGTTTGGTATCTTAGTGCAGCCTCATAAATATGCTCAGAGATGTTCCTACTCTATAGACAACTTAGATCCAGCCTTGCAAGGCTCTTCGCTTCATCCAACACATCAAGATTTTCCTGCCTCAAGATACCAACATCCTTTTACTTACTGTTCCCTCTCTCCCCAACCCCACTCCAAGAGCCACTGCCCACTTAGCTGTACCTCAACTTCAAGTTCATCCACAAGAAGGCCTTTTGTGACCGTTGACTCTAAATGACATCTCTTTTATGATCTATCTCAGTACCTCATCTGTTGTTTATAGTGTTTATTGGAGTTTATAATTATTGTTTATTTGTCTCTTGAAATGTGTATGATCTAGAGTGTGATGTTCTTGTGGGTAATGATGCTGTTTATCTTACTGACCATTGAATCCCTGCCCCACTTTATTCATTCAGCTTGCATTCATCAAGGGTTTGCATTATGCCAAGCACTTTTCTAAACACTTTAGATACATCCTTGAAACAAACGAACAAATCCCTGTCTTCATGCGGCTTACTGAAATATGTGGTATGATAGATATTGATAAGTATTAAGGAGAATAATAAAGCTAGAAAAAGGAATAGGGAGTTTTAGGGGAAGGTTTACAATTTTAAACAGGATGACCAGGGAAGGTATCGCTGGGGATGGGTGCAGGAAGAGGACTTATCTTGGGGCAAGTGATGGGAGACTGAAAGGAAATGGGTCTGAGAGTAAAAAAAAAACTCATGCTTTTACTCTGAGTGGACTAAGGAGTCTTGGAGGAGACGAAAAGTGCATGACTTAGATTTTAAAAGGATCATTGTAAATGCTGAGTTCAGAATAGATTGAAGAAGAGCTAGAGGAGAAGCAGAGAGACCAATTAGGAGACTATTCCAAGAATCCAGGGATAATGGAAACTCAATAAGTACTTGCAAATAAATGAATAAATAAAGATGTTTGCACACACTTCTGGAAGACTGAGTGTCTAGGTGGTTAGTTTCGTTGTTGGCACACTGAGGTTCTGAGATTGGGGCTTCTTGTATACCTCTGTTTCTTTTATATTCAGTTAATGATTTCTGCCCCGTCCTCATCCACCTCAAAGCTGCAAAAGACGAAATGTTGATGATGATGGATAAAGCCAGTGAGATTTATGATACAAGCTACTAAGCCAGTGTTGCTCTAAAGCAATGCTTTGCTTTTGATCTGTGAAGCAGGCATTTCTTTCTCCTTCATCACCTACCAGCAAAATGAGCATCATTTTTAATATAGAAGGAAAAATGTGAAGACAAAAATAAGTGGGCATAAAAGAACAAGAAAGTGCTGTCAGCATACAGAGTGTCAGCAAGTTGGTCAGCAGGGTTCTGAGTCAGATGAACTTGTCTTTGTACTTTCTTATCCTTGAAACAAAGGAGAAACCTCTTAGGGTTTTCGCCCCTCCTGAATGCATTTGCCTAGTGTTTTTGCTTCAGAATAATTTGCTAAATATTTAACAGCATAATGACTTTAATCAATAACTGCAGTAGCTTCAAGAATAAATAGGTCTTTGAGATTTCTAGACCATAATCCATTTAAAAATCAGTATTAGTAAATAGAGAAAGATCTGAAACTCTGTTTAGACAAGAATTTTTCTGATCATTTGATGTGATGAAAAAAGCTCTTTAGAGTTTCATAAAATACAAGTATTTGATTGGCATAAAATTACTCTCAAAGGAAAGAAAAATAATAATAAATGAGGGGGAAAAGACAATTGACTGCTATTTTTTAATTTATGACAACAGATCTGTGGTTACATTAATAAAACATGCCTAGTTCACTGTATCTAGACTTCCTCACCTCCAGATTTTCTCCAGATTTAGGAGATGAGAATTTGAAGGAAGTATGTTGGGGAGGTGAGGAAAATAGGAGGGGAGTGTGCAGAATGGCTTTCTGCTTGATTGCCAAAGAGCGAATTGAATCTAAACCTTGTTACAGTTTTTCATAGCATAGAAATGTCACCTTTGGTTTAAAGGGAATCTTTCAGGGTTGAGGATCATATTTTTAAAGAAAGAATGATATTTAAAAAGTTGTTTCTGGGACGCCTGGGTGGCTCAGTCGGTTAAGCGTCCGACTTCAGCTCAGGTCATGATCTTGCGGTCTGTGAGTTCGAGCCCCGCGTCGGGCTCTGGGCTGATGGCTCAGAGCCTGAAGCCTGCTTCCGATTCTGTGTCTCCCTCTCTCTCTGCCCCTCCCCCGTTCATGCTGTGTCTCTGTCTCAAAAATAAATAAACGTTAAAAAAAAAAAGTTGTTTCTGCCAACATTAGGAGAAAGAAAATTCATTAAAGCAAAATTGAGCTTTTAAGACCTGAATATTAGAAAAGATTTCCTTCTCTCCAGTACACACTCATATGATTATAGAATGAGCGTTGCAAAGGTGATGGTTTGGTGGCATATTGTGTTACAGAAATTGCCAATCCTACCCCAATAATTTGACCATTGTTACTAATCCAGTCCTACACAGAAGACTTGGAAATATTTCCTAAAGCTTTCCTCTTCCCATTTATTTTCCATCAGAGTCACTACCCATTTTCTAGAAGACGCTGATAGGTTGTAAGAATGTTCTCTGTGGGGATGATTGAGCACTACTCCAAAGTTGATGATGTTTCTGCCAAACCCCCATATGTCTTAAGTGTCCCAAATGGACATATAAAACATTATATATTGTTGTTTCTTTCAAAAGCCTGAACTTGCAGAATATTTCTGGTAGTAAGCATCACAGACCAGTATTCAGTCACATCCTGACTACTGCAAGATATTTAAAGATCTGAAATAGCAGATAAGTGGAGGGAAATAATGCTTCAGAGGAGGAAGCATAGCAAAGAGGAGAGGAGAGTCAAGTAGATGTGAATAAAATAGGTGAGAATGAGCAGCCAGAGAGAAATACGAGGAACGTGATAGTTTTTTTTCTTCTTCTTCTTAATTTGCTTTTTCAGTACTCAGTATTTCTGAAAGCATTTGAATACTATGTCCATGTCTAAGCTCCTTCTGCCAGAAATCAAAAGAGAGGAAAAATACAAATAAACTCTAAAATAAAGGTGAGGGAAAGAAAGGCAGAGACAGAACAAAGTAGCAGTTTGTAGGGTAGTAAACTTGAAAGATGCAGGTGATTTAAGGGAGAGAGCTATGTATGGTGGGAGACTGGAAATCAAGGAAGGAGGAAAAGGGAGCAATGAAAGAAGCATCAGATCGAAGAATAAAAGAGGGACAGAGTTACTGATGACAGCTGGGAACAGCTTGAGAAAGGTTACATCTGCCCTCTGGGCTCCCAGCTATCTAAGAGCCACAGTGGACTGTCAGGGCAGATAAACAAGGGAGAGTGGGATTGAATACAATTTACAACCTGCTTGTCATCTGGGAAGGGAGCAGAGATGAATTGCGCATCCCTCTCAGGTTGTCAGGACTTAGAGGGGGACATGCCTATACCTCATTAAAAAAACAACAAATAGAAAAGGCCACCCCCATATTCAGCCTTCCCTGGGAGATTGAGGCCCTTGCTGTATAGGCTACATTCTGGCATGAGAGTCCTTTCTTCCCAGAGTGGACTTTGTGTGCTGGGCTCGGGTTAACCATGGATACATGGAAGCAGTATCCTTTGAAAAGTGGGGAGTTCCCAAGTGGAAATGGTGTTTGGGAGGGAAGGGTGGGTGGGTGATGGGTATTGAGGAGGGCACCTGTTGGGATGAGCACTGGGTGTTGTATGGAAACCAATTTGACAATAAATTTCATAATAAAAAAAAATTAAAAAGAAATAGTTGGTGTTTTGGATTATGAAAAACAAAACACAAGAAAACATTATTCTAGAGAGGTAACTCCCTTAACTGGATACCTAGTCTATGAAAGTGTAAATGCAGAGAGCAAAAGAACTTTGATGACGTATTTTCCTCATCAGAAACTAGCACATTTAAATGCAGTCTTGGATAAGGAAAGAATGCACAGATGTGTGGAAATCAACAACAGAGGGTGACATTCAACATAGCTCAACTGTTTTCATTTTATTTCAAATACTCAGTGCCTTTCTGGTTCCCACACATTGTGGGAAAACCACAATTCTCATCTTGGGAGTGAACCTGAATTTCCCAGATAGGAGGGCTGGGAACTGGTATGCCTCTTCTAGCCTAGACTCTTCTTAAGAGAAATATAATTTACCCTTGTACATTTTAAACTTGGTCGCACATTTTGACAGTATGCCTGGTGCCATAGCTTTAGTTCAGACCACCAATATTTGATGGGGTATCCATATCCTGTTTAAAAGCCTGTGAAATACTGTCCATTGTCCTGAAAAAGGGATAATGGACTGGAAATAGACATTAATTGTTTCTCGAAGCTAATGGTCTTGAATTTCTCAGAATCAGAGTAACAGAATGGTCATCCAACCGTGAGGAAATATGATAAAAATTCTTTTCCATGTTTTTCGCCTTGTGGATGGTGAGAAGGAAGGGGCTGGAGTAGCTGATCTGATGGTGAGGCTTCGAACAGAGGTCAGGGGAAATCTGGAGTTGTTTTATTCCAGTAATCTATAGATTTCAGAATCCACGTGCTATCTAAATGACAACTAGAAGCAGGAAACTATGCCCAACAAAGCTGCCCTCCTCATCCCTGTGCCCTAGGGGCATCATAAATGCCTTCTGTGTCTGGTCTCACACTCTTCAGACCCTCCCCGTAGAACAGTGGGAGTGACAGGGCAACAAGCATGGTTATCGAACTCTGCCATTCTAAGATTGTTCATCATGTTCAACATTATCTTTGTATGCTCTCAGCTCATTGATAGCACAGTATTTGGAATCAGAAAAAAAAAATAGGTCCACTTTCCTCCTCCTAAGTGTGCCAGTATTTCACTAGCACTTTTGTGCTTGGCTAAATGTGTAACTCTGTGCGTGCACGCGCGCGCACACACACACACACACACACACACACACACACATGGTACCAAGATAGGTACCAAAGTAGTTAAGGAGATATGAGTGAAATGTAAAAATATTCTCTTTTAAGCACTGGTCATAAAAGAAAGAGGAAAAATAACAAAGCAATATGAGTCCTTTACTTGATTATGTGCAGATTGGGAACACAACAACAACAACAAAAAACTATAAATTCACACAGGATAGTGCTTATATCCACAGAGCATCTGTCCTCTTAAGGATCTCAAGGAAATTAGTTTAAAAAAATCTGAAAGTCCCTCAAACACATGATCCATAGGGTAAGCAATGACCTAAATGCACACTCATTGGATATCTGATTAGCTTTCAACTTTTATCAATAGTGTGTCATTCTTGGGTCATGGTGTGTGTGTATGTGTGTGTGTGTGTGTGTGTGTCTGTATGTGTGATGCACAACTAAAATTCCCCATTTGTTGTTGTTGTTGTTGTTTTGATGGTATTTGTTAATAATCAAATGGGCCTTCTGGAAACCTCTGATTTTCAGGACTGTAAATAAACTGGGCAGAAGTGGAATGATAAAGCTGAAATGATTGCCCACTTCCTTTGATTCTTGCTTCTCTGCTGGCATGAGATAGACTTGCCTCTGTACTCCACCCAAAGGGTAGAAGCTGGCTAATTTCCTTTTCAGAGGTGTATGTAAGATCACTCCTCATGGGAACACCTCATTCAACATTCACTTCTCTTTTAAGTGATGCACAAACCAGCATGGCTTCCCCTAGAACCTCACGCTTTTTGAATGAGTTCCTTGTAATTCTGCAAACATGGAGACACAATCTCTGCCGATGCAAACTTGAGTTTTCTGTTTTCCTGGGCCTTTGAAATGTTTAAGTTTCATGTTCTTTTTGCTTTTCTAAAAACTTACAAGTTAATGGAGATACAGGAATGGAAAGGATAAACACAGAAAGCAAAAGTTAAAAAATGCAGACAGGAAGGAAAGACGAGGGTTTGGTGACAACAGCAAGCAGCAGCATACAGAGAACGGGACAAGCTATAGCTGCAACAAGAAGGAAGAGGAACAAGCCAACAGGACTGCTATAAGAATAGACATGGATCGAGGGGAGGACAAAGAAGGTGGGAAGACAACAGAGAAATAAGACACAAATTGAGGCAAGTGAATGAGCCTGGAAGAGAAACACGTTTAGGGCACAGAGGTGAGTGCAGGAGACACAAGATGCTTTAAGCAGTGCCCCTCCATTTGGTCACATGGAGTCTGCAAAAACCAGTTAAAGCAAGCAGTTAATTGTCAGGGAGCAATTAAAATCAATAGTATGAAACAATAGAAACTAAACTAGATTCACCTGCACGGAGCTGAACAGACATAAAAATAGCTGCAGTAAATGACCTTCCTTCATTCATCCTGGCTCCATTCCATCTCCTGGCCCCTTCTCACAAGTGGAATGGATCTTCTGATTTCTTTTTTTCGGTACATTTAAATATCATTTTTGTGTGTGTGTTGGGAAAAGAAAGAAATAGCGATGTTTAGAAACATCCATCTACCACAGGGAAACACCAATTTCAGCTTCTATTTAAAACATCACAAGTGCAAGCTCTCTTGACAGTTATTTAACCTATGATGACAGGTTACAGTCTTCCAAAAAGAAACAACGGCTGCAGGTTTATTTATTCTACATGCCACACATTCTTCATAAATAAATAAGTATTTATGGAAACTCATTCCTTTGCTATTGTTTACCTGTCACTCAAGCTTGTCTTTCTGTAATAGACTGTAATGTTAAAAAACCACAGCTTTATTAATTTGATGTTAGTTGACTTGATGGAGGAAGGCAGAAAAGGGCGGGAGATGTTCTGTACAACATCAAATGTGGAAAGCCTATCCTTATCCCAAAAGGTCTTCGGCTCCGTCAGCAGCCCCCTTGGCTTTTCTGGGTCTTAGGAGTATACTGGTTTCTGTTCAGCAACAGATGGACACTCAGAGGTGACCAGCATCTTTGCTACTCTGGGGACTGGTAGTTCCCATTCACTAATCAGACCGAGAGTTCATCAGACAGGGAGAGAGCCCAGCCCTGGATGATGAATTGTTGTATGGAATTGTGTTTTACTTCCATTGGTCCTGGGTAGTGGTAGCTGAGCTCAGTGGAGCTACTCCAATCTTACTTTTCTCTTTTTCCTTGAGGTGTAACTTAGATTCTTTGAGGTGAGGTTGAAAGAAGCATACTTACCCCCCTGCATGAATCACTTGCAGTTATAGCCATAATCAAATTATAATGTACTGTTACCACCCCATTGTCTCCGTGACACATTTTTCTTTGTAACTGAAATATCTCACTAAGAAAATACACAATAATCTTTTTCTGCTTGGAAACATATAGACAAAGAGTTCTGTATAGTATTTTATCTACTCATGTATTAGCGAACCCAACCCATCAAAATTTTGCTCTCTGCTAGGAGACTTTGGGTATGTATGAGTGTGTGTAAATGACAAGAATTTGCTTGTCAATCCTGGATGGAATTGTGACATGTGGACAATTCTGGATTCTCCAGGTAAATGGGCAAAGTTTGCTAAAAGAAGCCAGAGCCTCCATCTGTAAATGGGCAAACAATACCTCTTTTAGTATTAGAACTCAGAAAAGCGTCTCACATTGCTCATGAGGTGGCAGCTCTTGATGTTGTTAATAGCTGCACCTGCCTTAGGGAAGAGCTCTGTTTCCTGAACAGATTGAATATTCTGCCTGAGTTTCAGATAGCCCCTGCTGGTCCTTTCCCTGCTCCACCCCTGCCCAAGCAGGTCCTCCCATTTAATGTTTTCAGCTTGTCAATGATGGTAAGAGAAGAGCACAGGGACCCGAAAATAAGGTACATAGACCCCTCCACTCATCACATTTAAACATAGCGCACATCAAAAAAAACAATCTCAGTCGCGAGGCAAAAGAGGAGATAAATCATTAAAAAAATTAATGTTTTTATTTATTCTTGAGACAGAGAGAGACAGAGCATGAGCAGGGAAGGGGCAGAGAGAGAGGGAGACACAGAATCCGAAGCAGGCTCCAGGCTCTGAATTGTCAGCACAGAGCCCAACGTGGGGCTCGAACTCACAGACTGTGAGATCATGACCTGAGCTGAAGTTGGACGCCCGACCGACTGAGCCACCCAGGTGCCCCAATCATTAACAGCATTTTTAAAATTAGTGTGCTTTTTTCAGGCATACAGGAATGGGGGTCTTTTACTAAATGAAACAAATTTAATTTAAATACACAGGCAGTTCTTAATAGAATTGGATCCGAAATTTTCCTATTACTGAAATTTTATGTATGTGTATACATACTATTGTACTAACTTTATAAATTAGAAAGTTAGTTTGGGGAGAATATTGGTATATCATGTGTTACAATAACCCACCGTGTTTCCCACCCATGCCCCCAAAGTCACCCAATGCTCATCCTGACGTCTTTGTTGAATGGCCCCTATGGGACTTGAGTACTACTAATCTTTAGCCATTGTACTTACTTTGTGACCTTGTGGAAACCTCAGTTTGTCTCAGCTTCCTCATGATAAGAATACGATCGATGGCAATGTCTGTCATCACACAGTGATAACCTGAGAACTAAATGCATAATAAAGTGGACTAAATTTGAAGATGTGAAATAATAATGCAAAGCATATAGAGGCTTCAGAGATAGGCATCCTATAAACTTCACATAGTCATGGAAGCTTGTCTTCTCCCTTGTTCCTTGTAATTTATTCTTTACAGTCTCCTATATTATAGAAGTCTATAAAGTGTTTGGAGGATATACAATTTGTATGAAAGAGGCCATAGAAAAGAAAGATGATTCATTCTAAACATATATAACCTGCAAACCCTTTTTTCCCCCCAGCATGTTGCAAAGAAGGAAAGTGAGCTTTACCTGATATACAGTATCGGGCTTAAAAGTCAATGGAAATAGTTCATAGGGATCAGCAGCCAATTTATGGTTCGTAGTTTGTGTATTAATTGGAAAAATATTTTCGAATGGTTTATGGTGAGCAGTCTCAAATCAATTGCAATACCATTATTATTGGAAAAAACAAAAGACTTGAACTCTGTCTCTTGTGAAGGTTAAATTGAAGAGAAGCTGGCCTGTTTCTTTTTGTAGCCGGGCCTTTTCCAACATGTTAAAGGGTGAGCCTAAAAGGCAGACGGAGGAGAGGAGGCAGTGAGCAGATCTCACCTCCTCCCTAAGGTCACATTCCACCATAATGACTCTTTCCTGTAGGTTCCAATATAGAGTTGCTGGTGTGAAATGGCCTCAGTGTGGTCTGAACTTGGAACTTTTTCTAATTAAATTTTGAAGCGTTTAGTGTGTTTTCATTTTGGTTTTCTAATTTGATGGGTCTCGTTTGTGTCATGACTATGGATTTCTTAAACCCTTGCTTCGGTTATTAATTTCTCAATTGTCCCAGGCCAAGTCATTACGCTTTGATCTACACATAACAGAGAGGAGAATTGGAGAAATTATCCAGAGAATTTAGGTCCAACGAGAATGATTGTGTGAAAAAGGCTCCCTTTGAGACAGAATGTGTGGTTTACATAAATTACTTGAGTGATGCCTTGACCCTCCACTTCTCTGATGGCAGTCACACCCTTAAACTTTGGGGAACTGACTCTCATTCTAATGATTTAGGGGAAATCTGGGAGCAGGGGATTTATGGTTTCAAGATTGCGACTCATTATTTCAATCTGAAAAAAAAAAACAAACCCTGCCATGTCAGGAAGGTCAGTCATATCTATTGAGCAGTTCCCTGGATAATCCAAAAGAAACTATCATTAGCCCAGTTCTCATTTAGTAATATCTCAGGATACTACTTTGTCAGAGGCAGGGGGAAGGGGGCAGATAAGTTTCCCTGTTGCTGTAAATCTTCAGAGGGCTCCTCTTCATAATTTATGACAAACAGGATCCTAGATCTATGGGCCAGAATATTGAACTGAATATTGCTTATGAAATTTTGTCTGATATGGTAAGTGTTAAATTCATTTGAATTAGATTTCCTGGCTAGTTCGAAAAGGTCATTTGAACAGATATTATAGCAGAGTTTTAACAGAAACTTGGAAAACCAGACCATTCTTTTTCTCATGGTATCTTGAGCAATGGGTTCTTGGTTCCAGTTGAGGACAACAGGAACAATGCTGCCTATAGATTCCCTGATGAGGAAACAATATTCTGTCTTTCTTTGAGAAGTTAGGACTTCTCCCAACTCACTTATTGATCTGGGAGTGAGTCCCCCACACCCACCGATCTGCCCCCGTGACTTTTTTTTTTAGAATAGATGCTCTGTGAGTTGTTGGGAGAAGGAGTGATAATGAGTCTGGGGTAATGAGGCTTCTGGAAGAGTAGTTTTCCAGACTGAGTTGTGTATCTTAAGATGGCTTGAGGAGCTAGGAAAGAGAACACTTCAGAAATAGACTCTTAAAGTAGCCAGAGACTAGGATCAAGGGTAAGAACTGGTGATTAACAGTTAATGTGTGATTGTGTTATTTGGTAGAAGGTGGTTATCACTGGAGAACCTTGGTATACAGACATGTTAAGCTCTTATTTGATAATTACAAAAGACGTGTACATTTACTCAA
Organism: Panthera uncia; assembly: GCF_023721935.1. Taxonomy (NCBI): domain Eukaryota; kingdom Metazoa; phylum Chordata; class Mammalia; order Carnivora; family Felidae; genus Panthera; species Panthera uncia. The sequence goes on along the minus strand of NC_064810.1, from coordinate 62,387,235 downwards.
TAATGTTCAAGCTGTAGAAGGATCAAAAAATTGCTTATGTATTATAAAGAAGGATTCTGTAGTAAGAAATATCAAACGTACCATTCAGGTTCACCCAGAAAGTTAGAAGAAAATTTCATATTAAAATATTGTGAGGTATTGATTTCACTAGTAAGGTCATACTTCCTATATATTATTAATTTACATAATCTTTTTTTGAAAGGGGTCCCATCTCCTTCGTATACTTTCATGTTACATAATGTTAATACTTTAAACTGCTACGTTCCCAATAATCCCCTACCTCCTATGCAGCTATCACAGGTCAAAAAACAATTAAGATTAGTTGATGGTAAGTTGGCAGAACCCATAATACTCTCTCCTAAGTACTCGTAAGTTAATTGGATAACACCACTGCATTTATCAGAGGCTTTCAGCTCAAAGTACACAGCATATTTGCAAATGGAGGACTTTCCTATTTCTTTTCCTTCATTCTGGCTGTAGAAATTTGATCCACAAAGTTGGATGCTAATAATAGGCAGTAACTCCCTATAGTTGCTCCCAGGCACTATGCTGGATGTTAGGGATAGAAACATGATAAAGACATTGGTCTACCTTTTTTAGAGTAGCAGTCTTGAAAAAGCAGTCATGGTGTTGAGTGGTAAGTTCGATAATAGAGGAGGGTTCAAGTGACAGTTACAGTTGGAACTGAGAAGTAGGAAACATAAAGGGAGAAGCAGGGGAAGTCTTCATAACAGGAGACTGTTGAGAAATGAGTGACAGCTCAACCCATTTCATGGGTAGCAAATGGGAGGTGAAGAAGTGAAGATGGGAATAAGGAATATTCAGGTAGCTTTTCCATAGAAAGGAGGGAAAGAGAAAGGACAGGAGAAGGTGGAAGTGAGGGTGGATTCTTTTTCAAGATAGATGGTGTTGAGTATATTTCTAGCCTGAGATGATGAAACCAATGGAGAGGGAAATTTTGAGGATAGAGAAGAGGGAGAAAAGAGGTGGTGTCAGTAGACTTACCAGGTGTCAGAGAAGGAAGAGTTGGAGTATACGAGGAAGGATTAGCTTTTGACATGACTGACAACTCCAACTCCCAAGGCCAAACAAGGAAAAAGAAGTTGCAGCCCTGTTCATGCATACCTGCCAAATCAGTATAGACTAAAAATCCCTTTTATAATAGTGATTTCGTACCACAGTTATTAATGTAACCTAGACACTAGTGTCTATAGGAAGGTACCTCCATTTGTTTCTTCCTCTACAACTGTGTCTAAATTATGTCACTATCTCTACCAGAATAAAGAAAGCAATCACATGTAAGGTATGGATTTAGATTTATTGATATTCTTGGTTAATATTCATGGTGACACCACAGGCTGCAAGATGCCTCACTGAGAACCTAAATATAGGTTAAGGTGGGGTGGGGGACACTCCCATATGATACCCATTCCAGCAATCACAGGCAATTACTACAGACACATATAAGACAAAAAGAAAGTTTAACGTGAGAAGACAGACATACACCTTTTAAGAAAGGCTACTGTCACAGTGTTCAGAATGCTATGCCCTAGCTGTAAAATGTATTCTAAGGAAAATATCTGAATTTATTCAAACTCAGAGTGCACAGCTTATTTTATAAAATGCCAGTTTGCTGGATGAGGAAAGGAGATATAATTTCCTTTAAAACAGCATGCACCATTTGAAAGCTAGATTACAAACTGTGTATTGAAAGCTGTCATTTTTAGGCTTGGAAAATTAATTCTGTGTGGGTCAGGCATAGTGTTAACTCTTGGAGGTACAAGGACAGGCAAATGCTGTATCCTCCAGAAACTTCCAGCCTAGAGCAGAATTTCCCAAACTATATTACATGGAATCATGTAGCATCGCTCTGCTCCAAAATGTTGATAGGCATTTGATCAGAAATTATATTTCATTGTCCACTACAACATTGCCTAAGAAATTTATTTGAATAAATTATTTGATTTGCTACAAGATTTCCCAAAGCCTTTATTATGAAAACTCGTCATGGTGAATCATCAAGAGGATTTCCTTTACACTGTACTTATAAGTTTACTGAATATGGAATTTTCATCCTCAAAACCACAAACAAGGTCTTATAAAATATAGTGATCCTTGCCACTGTAATCCTGGCCCCATATTAGTTACTTCACCATAATGGGACATGGCCTTGATAATTTTTGTTCTACAAATATGGTACTATCTGGTTAAACCAAATAACTCACAAAATGGCCATTGTTCTTTCAACTAAAGGAAATCAATATAGTAAAATGGAATACATTACTACCTAGTGAATTTTTCTAAAATAAATATCTAATCCAAATGATTCAAGGCATTGTTAGATTGTTTTTTTCCGTGACTGATTTTAAACTGAATAATGCAAATTATAGCCCTAATTTTCACTTGGCACATAGCGAGATGGTATTTTTCCTTACCTTTTTGATCAGGAACCACAAATAAAAGAGGAGTAGTGAAATCAAATATAGCCAAAAGGAATAACAAACAAGTGGAATCTCAGATTCTCAGGCAGCTGGTCTACCGGTGTTAGTTCATCCCTTTCCTGTACTGATGTCCTGAAGAGACTGTTACCCTTTAGAGTCTTGTTCTAACTCAACTCCACCCTGTCTCCCCAGTAAACTCGCTTGAAAATGTGGCAATCTGGCTTCAAGTGAGTAAGTGAATTGCTTAAAGGAAAATATGTGGGACCTGGATTTTAACTTTCTTTTTATATTCCTAAACTTCAAGTTTTCATGTTTAGCAGTGAAATTTTAAGAAGTGAAATGATGGGGCACCTGGGTGGCTCAGTTGGTTAAGCATCTGACTTCAGCTCAGGTCATGATCTCACAGTCCATGAGTTCGAGCCCCGCATTGTGCTGACAGCTCAGAGCCTGGAGCCTGCTTCGGATTCTGTGTCTTCCTCTCTCTCTGCCCCTCCCCTGCTCATGTTCTGTCTCTCTCTGTCTCAAAATAAATAAATAAATAAATAAATAAATAAATAAATAAATAATCAAAGAAACAAACATTAAAAAAAAAATAAAAAATAAATAAAAAGTGAAATGATAGGGGTACCTGGGTGGTTCAGTCGGTTAAGATTCTGACTTTGGCCCAGGTCATGATCTCACAGTTTGTAGCTTTACCCCAGTGTTGCACTCTGTATTGATGCTGACAGCTTAGAGCCTGGAGCCTGCTTCAGATTCTGTGCATTCTCTGTCTCTGCCCCTCCTCCGCTTGCTCTCTCTCTCTCTCTGTCTCCCCCTCCCCTCTCTCTTTCTCAAAAATAAACATTAAAAAAATGGAATGTAAATTCTACACACCAGATTAATCAGTTCAGTGCTACTCAAAATATTAAAGTTTGTTTCCAATAGTGTTTTTTTTTTCTTTTTCCTTCTGAGCAGTTTATGCCCATTAAAACTCAGGAACTGTTCTACCAAAACAAACCAATGGCCCACTCACTCTAGAATCCTGCTTCCAACAGCAGTTAATAGTCAGTGCTTCAAAGGAAGATGGAAACACTTGATAATGATCTCTATCTAGTGGAAAAACTTCTACCTCCTACAGAATGAATACTTGCAGATGGCATTGAAATGTGGAATGAGTCTGATTTTTAGCAGGTAGCCCCAAGTCTTTAGTTAATGCTCTATATTATTTTGAAATGTATTTTTGTTCAAGTCAATACAGAACCAGTGGTGCAAACCTGATCCTAAAAAGAACCAAGTTATCAACCAAAAGCTAAGAGGTATGAACTTATGGATTATTTTGCAGAAAATTTCTGTTTCCTTTCAGGACTTACGGTGGCACTTATTCTGTCTTACTCATCTTTGCATTTTTACCTCTTAACAAAGTTACATGGAGCCAAGATGTATTTGTAGAATTACATGAAATATGATTTACCCTTAAAAATGGAACTATCCACTGATCAGTTTTCATGTCATGTATGCATGTGTGAATGTGTGTGTATGAAGTCAATATCGGTATGTAAACATATAGACTTTATATATACATATACACATTTATATATGCATATACACATTCATATTAATAGTGCTTGAGTATTTGAACATCAATCTGAGGCTTAAACATAACGTTATTTGTGTCTTCTCTAACCTCATATGAGTTGAAGGGTTCACAGATGGAGGAAAAGAAAAGGAAAAGTTGTTTCTATTCATAAGGTAGACAAGACATTACAGTTCAAGGAAGTTGTGATATAGCTCTTTGATTTCCACCGTGAAATGTGTTCACATTATTGTACATCCCTGGGACCAGACAGTCCAATTAATTCAAAGCCCATGCATTGGGTCTGACAGACCCAATGGTGTTATTTGGGATAAATGTTGAAAATGCCAACTTCATAATATGGCAAAACCTGATTTCTCTCTACTAAAGGTGCCACAAACCATTTATTGATTTTTTAAAAAAGAAAAATAAGAAGAATCATGTACCAATTGAATAGGAAGTCAGACAATCCAATTACAGTTATGAGACTGAAACATTGGGTCTGACAGGACCACTGATTGCAAAGGACTGCTAGAAAATGCAAGAGGATAGTTGCCCACCTGCATGCGCACGTACCCAAGGATGTGTCTTCTGGAGTGATGAAATAGCTAAAATGAATAGTCATGGAAGGCCAAAGGTCACAATTTTATTACCTATTTATGGTAGTCATATTGAACCGTATGATACATTTGAAAGTTCACGGGTGGTCAGGGGGCACTGAGGGAATTTTGTTTCGATTATACTCTGCTGTTGAATGATCTTGATCATCCGAAATCTGTACATAAAATGAAATTATTATTTATTGTGCCAGATAAAAACTGACCTCTTTCAGCTCAGCAGTACAGTCTTTACTCTGTGGCTTAAACTTTATCCATCATCATCCAATATTTATTGATTGTCCATTTGATTCATAACATTATATAAAGGTGCTGCCAGAAAAGCTTGTTGAAATAAATCACAGAAAGATTTGATCCCTAGACTCAGAGAGGGGTGGGAGCTTTGTTAAGCAGATAACCTAGAAGCAGTCATATTGAGAGAAAACAGGTTATTTCTGATATATATTTGACCAAATTTAACCATTCCCTTTATCTGCAACACATCCAGCTTGGTTGGGTACTAGCAAGTGACCCCCATAGTGATGGGAGGGCAACGAGGACTCTCAGAATGATGCCCTCTCTGGATGGTGGGAGAACAGGAAGGGTTGGCATCCTCTGAAGCCATCCTTAGAGGAGGTGGCCTTTGCTTTCTTAAAGCAGCCTACTCCCTCCCCTTGTACGATGTGAGTTACAAGGAGAAGAACCTCCCTTAGATTGCTTCCATTTGGGTTCTTTGGGCTCCATTTACACAGTAGGAAGCCAAGCCTGTCTCATATCTCTTGTCTCTGTGTGCTGGCATAAATTTTGTAAGGGCCTCTGATAAGAAATAAATAAACAGAGGTTCAGTTTCTAAACCCATCTGAGTTCAGGGCTCCGTTTTCCCATTAATACGGAATAGCTGCTGCCACCATGGAATACAGACAGGGAAGAGGGCCCGTTCAGAGTTCAGCAAGGTCCTTTAAATCCAGGGTCCAATGTCACTACATAAAATTAAATGCAACCCCTGCCACTCTTGGGGTCACTGCAATCATGGGCTATTTCCACACTCCCTATATGTAGTGTCCAAGGAACTGTGAAGCATTAACTCTTTGACCCTAGTTCCTAATACTTCCTTGTAGACATCTCAGATACTGTGGGAACCTAGAAAGTAAAAGCCATACTTTCTCAATCTTATAACCTGGTTTCAGAGATACATTATCCGATTATTCTACCATAGCTTTCCCTTGACTCCTTGTGACCCACACCAGCTGCCTAGCAGAATTCTACCTTTTGTTGATGCACTACACTAATCACTAATCATAACTCCATTCCTCCAGTGTTCAATGCTGGAACTCCGAGACACATTCTCTGCTAGAATAGAAAAGCTAAGACTGATCAGCAATAGCAATCATCTCCATTGTAAAGAATTCAACCAAAAAGGCTTAGGTAATAGAACAATACATCCACAATGTAGGCATCACTCAAAATACGAAAGCATATGAAAGAATTATAGAGTTTAAAACACATATATGCCATAGAGGGTTTTTAATAACCCTTGTGATTGCCTAAAGACACGTGTGTTCTTCAACTCAAAATTGGGAACTAAAGAGAAGGCATTGAGGAGAGAGCCCATTCAACTCCTTATTCTAGGAGAATCAGTTTCCATAACAACTGGCTTTATTTCTTTATTCATGTTTCCATGTTATCTTTTCTTGTCACTCTTATAACATTCCTTGCCATAACAACAAATAACATGCAAAAGACAGCCAGATCTTGTTGGTAAGTCATAGCATCTTTTGCTTTGCAAGCAAATGTGTTATTCTTTCAAAAGACTAAAAAAAATATGAATGACATTTGGCTAGGTAACATTGCCCTAAATATATTTGGAGATAATCATGTCTTCATTCATTTAAAATTGATATTTTTAATTGCTTACTCAGAAATGTTAAAAGTAAGTGGTACTCCATAAAGTTAGAGATTCATTAGGCAGAAGAGCTCAGTTTATGGTTTTTATGGCTCACTGCTACATGGCAGTATTTATTATTATAATGATTGTTGACCCCACAAAGTTCTATCAATCTGTCTCTCATGTTAGTTGAGGTGGAGAGGAAGGAAACCAGCATGATGCCAGGTGATTTACAAAGTCTCCCAACATTCCTTTGAAAATGTAATATGGTCGCCATTTTGTATGAGAAGATTAACATGCGGAAAGAGTAAGCCACAGCAAAATTCCATTAAAGGCAAGAATCAGATTTTGAATCTAGTTGTTTAGGTTCCACAGACTGATTCTTTCTAGACCACCTTGCTGAAAAACATATAATTCCCCTTCTCTTGTAACTAATACCCTCCCAGATGTATTGCTTTTTACCACTGGCTTAATTAAGTCATTAAATTTTATGGTATTTTCACTTGTGAGTATTTGGAAACTATAATTTCTAAGGTGAAAGTTGGTATACAAAGATCTCTGTCATTAGTTTATTTTCCTTGCCTCTGAGTCAGGAAAGCTAATTAATCAACAGAGATCGAAGTTACCCGTGTAAAATGACCCCATTTAAGAATGTTACCATATAGGTGAAAAAGCTTAGGTTATAGAAGTAAATACAAAGTGAAAAAATATTCAGACATGAAATGGATTTCTGTTCAGATCATATGTATTTTGAAGATCCGTTCAACTTACTGGATCATAAACTTCTAAAGGAAATGTGGTGTCAAAGTTGAATCCTTAGCACCACAAACATGCCTGCCTCTTAATCCATCTTGCTTAGCATATCACAAAGAAGGACACATCACCATGCACAAAGAGTTAGAAGACTTCACTCAGGATCATAGGCAATTCATACTTGCAAGGCATTTCTGGTTCTGTTTAAGCCATTTGTTTAGTTAGCAGTCAGCCATCCAGTGTGTTTGTTGCAAGTGGGGAAATGAAATGAAGAGAGTTGTCCTTGGTCCTCGAGGAGAATACCCTCTCATAGGAAGACAGACATATGAACAGCCACAGTATGACTTCCTATCTACAAATGACAGTGGATGCAAACATGCTTTGGGACTGCCACAGTTTCACAAAATAAATAATTCCCATACATGGAAGATGTTTAGTGTATGTGTGTGTGGAATGAATGGCGGCAATAATATGTATTTAGTCCATATTTTGTCTTTGTGCTGATTTCCATATGTGTCTAGAAGTATCTGAAAATCTGAAGATTATTGCTAAGTATAGTGGCTTGGTGACATTAAGGCGCTGGGTGATAATGACCAGAATTGCAGATATAAGCATCAAGTCATGTTTTTGGTTTTTTGTTTGTTTGTATGTTTTTAGAGAGAGAGAGAAAAGAGAAAGAGGGAAAGCAGGGGAGAGAGGCAGAGGGAGAGACAGAGAGACTCTTAAGCAGGCTCCATGTTTATCATGGAGCCCGACGTGGGGCTTGATCCCAAGACCCTGGAATCATGACCTGAACCAAAATCAAGAGTTGGATACTCAACTGACTGAGCCACCCAGACACCCCTGTATTTTTTTTTAACTCAGGCTCCGGACTGATAAACTCCTTAACTATGGCAAATCTCAAAAATGCAGAGTTTGGTAGTATAACTTCTATAACTCCTCCCTCTTCTTCATCAGACTGATTATACGTTGTAGCTTTAGCTGAATATCCTGAAATGTTTTGACAAGTTTCTCTGTTCACTGCTTAGCTTTCCTACATTTTGTTATGAAATTTCCATTCCCTGCTGTAAAAAATTACATTGAATTTATGGGCAAAAGAAAATATTTAATTTTTTATCACTTAAAGATTTATTTTATCTTTAGGATATAGGCAATGATAGTTATACTTTGGCCATACAATCCTTACAGTTAAGACCAGATAGGAGATGGTGAATCCTTGGTCAAATTTGTCCTGATGTTGATTAGCTTATTGTTGTTGGTCGCTTTCAGAGAGAAGTGTGAGATTGACTGAACTATAAAATTCAACAATAATAACAACTTCATACTGAGGGTTGCTTCTCCTTATTTATAGCCACAGAATTATACAATGGAATGTAGAGTTCAGGGGAAGCTGCAGTAGGAATGTACATATATCCCAAGTTCATCTTTGCTTCATTTCAAACAACAGGATCTTTAGAATGTAGATAGCTCCTGCAGATCACGATTTGAAAAAAAAAGTAGAGGAATAAGGAATAATTGTAAAAAGTGGAAACGTTTTCCTGAGAAAAAGAAGACTGGATAATGCCTAGTCCACTTAAAAAAAAATGATAGCTATGAAGAGTATGCAGATCAATTGTGCTATGTATCTGTAGTCTGTTAGACCTATAGCCTCATTGATACAAAAGTGATTACAATAGCAAACAGACTACCGAGAGAGATATTTGAATAATTATCTTAAAACTTCTTAAAATAAGATGGAAACTATAGTCAACTCAGGACTCCATATTTTTAATCACAGAAAGATGATTTTCTTTTTTTTTTCTCTTATTGAAATATAGTTAACAGTGTTCCATTAGTGTCAAATGTACAGCACAGTAATTAGTCAAATATATACTATGCTATGCTTACTACAGGTGTAGCTATCATGAGTCACCATACACCCCTATTACAATACTGTTGACTATATTCCCGATGTTGTGACTTTTATCCCCATGACGAATTCATTCCATAACTGGAGACGTGTATCTTCCACTGCCCTTCACCCATTTTTCCCATCCTCCCACCCTTTCCCCTCTGACAACCATTAGTTTGTTTTCTGTATTTATGGGTAGGTGTCTGCTTTTTATTTGTTTATTCATTCATTTGATTTTTTAGATTCCACATGTAAGTAAAATCATATGGTGTTTGTCTTTCTCTGTCTGAGTTATTTCACCTAGCATAATGCCTTCATGGTCCATCCATGTTGCTGCAAATACCAAGATCTCATTCTTTTTTATGGTTTGGTAATATTCCATTGTTGTGTATGTATATGTCTATACACACACATACACACATACAGACACATGCCCCTTCTGTATCCATTCATCTTTTGATGGATACTTGGGTGGCTTCCATATTCAGTCTATTGTAAATAATGCTGCAGTCAACATATGGGTACATATATATTTTTTTCAAATTAGTGGTTTTCTTTGGGTAATAGTAGTGGAATTACTGGATCATATCGTATTTTTATTTTTAATTTTTTGACAAACTTCCATACTGTTTTCCACAGTGGCTGTACCTGTTTGCATTCCCACCAATAGCGCATGAAGGTTCCTTTTTCTCCATATCTGCCCAGACTTGTTATTTTTGTCTTTTTGATTCTAGCCATTCTGATAGGTGTACAGTGATAGCTCTTTGTGTTTTTTTTATTGCATTTCCCTGAGATTAGTGATGTTGAACATCTTTTAATATGTCTGTTGGCCATCTGTATGCCTTATTTAGAAAACTGTCTACTCAGGTTCTCTCCCCATTTTAATTGGATTATTTATTTTTGTGTGTGTGTTGAGTTAGTTTTATGAGTTATTTATATTTTTGACTATCAACCCTTTATCAGAGATATGATTTTCAAATATCTTCTCCCATTCCATAGTTTGCTTTTTCATTTTGTTGATGGTTTCCCTTGTACAAAACTTTTTAATTTGGTGTGGTCCCAGTAGTTTATTTTTGCTTTTCTTTCCCTCGCAAAGAAGACACTCTAGAAAAATTTTGCTAAGGCTGGTTTCAAAGAAATTACTGCCTATGTTTTCATCAAGGAATTATATGGTTTCAGGTCTTACATTTCTATCTGTAATCCATTTTTAGTTTATTTTTATGTATAGTGTAAGGAAGGATCCAGTTTCATTCATTTGCATGTAACTGTCTAGTTTTCCCAGCACCATTTACTGAAGAGACTCTCTTTTTCCCATTGTATATTCTTACCTCTGTGGCTATAGATTAATAAACCATATAATCATGGGAATGATTATTTCTAGGCTCTGTAATCTGTTTTATCGTGTATGTATTTTTATGCCAGTACCATATTGTTTTGATTCCTACAGCTTTGTAGTATAAAACAGTGCTTTTCTTTAAACATTGAGATTTCTAGGTATGAGGTTAGCTTTTTATTCTCTGTAGCAAAGGTCCTAAAAGGAGTAGGAGATTGCTTCCACTCCTGTACTTGTGTCCCCAACCCTCAGAAATGCCAGCTGTATACCATGGGTTGAAAAAATTGTGGCAGCCAGCTTGAATAATACTAATATATTCCCACCTACTACTTTCAGCCATAATTAATCAGAATGTATCTGAGTACTTTGATGCCTCTTCCAATTGTATACTTCTGCAATTCTGTAATAAATAAGCATCTATTATTTTGAGAGAGAAAACTAACATGCTTTTTAAAGAAATTATTTCTGTTTGTGGTAGATATAAAATAAAAACATGAGAGGGGTGCCTGGGTGGCTCAATCTGTTGAATGACTGACTCTTGATTTTGGATCAGGTCTTGATATTGCAGTTCATAAGATTGAGCCCTGCATCAGACTCTGCTCTTATGGCACAGAGCCTGCTTGTGATTCTCTCATTCTCTTTTGGCCCCTCCTCCACTTGTGTGCTCGTGCGCGCTCTCTCTCTCTCTCTCTCTCTCTCTCAAAAATAATAAATAAACATTTAAAATAACCATGAGAGACAATAGGGATATATGAGGATAAATAGAAAATGAGAAAAAAAAATGAATTACAAGATAAATATTTGAAACAGAGTTCTGGAAAAGAAAGGAGTCCAGAATTGCCTACAAAAGAAAAAAAAATGACTTTCTAGGAGACCTATTCTGAATAACCTACCATGAAAAAGTCTTGTGCATTCTACGTAGACATCATTAGAAAAATGGGCAAAGATAAGCTGTAAATGTGTCAAGCAGCAATCATTGTATGAGTCGATTAAATTATGGTGCAAAAAATAGCAACTGTGCCTTCAAAATCCCTAAGTTCCTGAGTGAGCTCAGGAATAGGTTGATCTCTGGGAGGAGAGTAGAGGCCTGTGCACAAATGAGCAATAACAATCTGGATTGAAGGATTTTGTTCCATATTACTCCAAATGTGGTCCCAGAAGGAGGTAATATACTTTGGGAGTGTACCCTGGTCCAGGCCTGTAGTACACCATAGTACATCCGAGTAATAGCTTGAAGTATATCGTGAGAGTCAGCAGTCATAGCGAAATAGAAAGAGTTTGAGATTTTTTTTCAAGAAAGTTTAGGTTCATTTTGTGCATATTGAATCCTAATATAACAGTGATGAACCTTTGTATGACCAATTAGAAGACAACAGATTGTGTGTGTGTGTGTGTGTGTGTGTGTGTGTGTGTGTGTGTGTTTAGAGGGAGGGAAAGAGGAAAGAAAGTATAAGATGAGAGTAATAGAAAGAGAACAAAACCAAACTGAAACTGTGATCATTTGAATATTTTTATGATTAACTTTTATATGAGATTTATTCCTTTGTCCTTTATGTAATGATAAATGTAAGAGGAAAAGTAACTATTCAAAAATGATGATTAAATCATAGCTGTTTGATTTGACACATTAAATGATAGAATTAAAAATGAGTCTACTTTTCCGGGAATAAAACCTTGAATACTTGAATTTATATTGTGCTTCATACATTTAATGCCTTTTTCATTTATCTCCAGAGCAACCCTACAGGAAAAGATCCTAAGCACAGGACCTGACGCACTGTGAAAACTTAGTAAAGCATTGATACTTTAGATGGCAGCAATGAAGATGATGGGGAAGCCAGACTGGGAAAGGTCTCATAAATTAAAGAGCTAAAAAAGTAGTACTTTATAGACGCTTGGCAGTCACTGAAACCTATTAAATTAATGTCATCAACAAGCTAAACCTAATCTAGATTGTGGAGAAAACACCAGGGTAAGATTACTCAGGGATAGGGGAATGAGACACTCTTACCTCCAGAAGTTGAGAATGGAAACTATTCTCTCCTAGCAGGAATGCAGTTTTCATGGTTAGAACCTGAAGAGTGAAAAGGAGAGATTGATTAAATGTGTTGCTTCCCACCCCAGCCATCCACAATTTATCATTTCTAGCCACTGTGATTATTTTGCATTCAGCACAAAGATGGCAATCTGGCAGGTTTGTGAGCCTTGAGACTCCAACAGATTGAGGCTGAATTCTTACTTGTTTGTCAAGGCAACAGAGCACGCTCCCGTCAGTCAGTATGCCTTTTCTTGCCTTGTTGAAACCATTTCTACTCCATGCCGGTGTCAGTTGAGTTTCCCAGATGTGGTTCCAAAATACCGCAACAAAAGTTACTATTTAATTTGAAGCTGTTTTGGCAGGTGAGCTCTACTGTTGTAAATTGTAGTTCTAAATCAATAATTTACAGAAGAACAAGCCCTTGTTGTAATGTGAATGCTAGGCAACTTCTAAAAACCGTAAAAAAAAGCTCTTCAGTCAGACATTTAATTAGTCTAATGACATTATTTCTTGAGTACCTACTATTCACTGAAACTATGACTTGTGTTTTGGGGGAAATACAGAAGCAAAATGTTGTTTTATCCCTCGAAGAAATTTCTCCATTTCAGAAAGCAGGATGTATCCAAATAATTAAGGCATTCTCAAAATTAACTTTTTATAAGATAACACAAAACATTGAATACAAAATACCAGTATGTGGTTGATACTTCAATAAAAATATAACCTGGCGAGTTAAGTTTTAAGGCATTGTGTGTTGACAAGGGTTTTGGTACTAAGTTTCCATGTTATATGATACACCTTATGGATTTTCCAAATACTAAGATTGAATGAGTATGAATAAGTGCATCTGCCTCTTACAATTGACTATAATGGTGTATATTCCAAGTAGTTACTTAAGAACCTAAAATTTTCTTGGGATGAGCACTGGGTGTTGTATGGAAACCAATTTGACAGTAAATTTCATATATTAAAAAATAAAAAAATAAAAAAAAAAAAAAAAAAAAGAACCTAAAATTTTCTTTGGATCACCAAGTGTGTGACTGCCAGGATGCCTGGCTGAATACACCAGTTGTCATAGTGAGAAAGGAGAAATATGAAAATTCCCAGCAAAGTAAAGATTCTCTGACTTTATGAGGCAACAGTGAAGATGTGATAGCTTCCCACTGTGTTTCTCATCCCTCCAGAACACTAACCACCACAGTTGTTGAGGAGAACATGGGCAGAGTACATAACAGGGTAACATGTGTAGGTTGCTTCCATCAGATTCAATGGCCCTATGATAAAGATTAGAGCTGGGGTTCTAGAAAGCAGTCCATATATGGCATGAGTATCTCTGTAATGAAGCTTGCGTGTTGGGTAGGCATGAAGGCAAGGGAAAGGAAAGAAAGAGGAAGTGGCTGTATTGTGGCCCCTCAGAGTTTGACTAATAACCTCGATGTCTTAGAAAGAATCCTTCCAGTGTGATAGATGTTTCTCAGTTCTGTTCACCATTTTTATTTGTTTTCCAAAACTGCCTTTCTAACTCTTGTCCACTTATGTCCTTGTTTCCCTGTCTTTCCTGCTTTTCCATACAACTCTTCCTTCTTATTCAGTCATTCCCTTTGATTGAAAGATGAGTGAGTTTTCAATCTTTTGTTTCTGTTTTCTGAATTCAAGATCTAAAATAGATGGTTACTCACGGCAGATTATCCCAAATGTCTACTGGAACCAACAGATGGGGACTGTTGTCTGAGAGGGAGTAAATATCTGGGACCCCAGACAGTCTTACTCAGCCCTGTTTGAAATTTCCAGGACTTTGGAGAATGTGTAAGTGTAATATAATTAGAAAAGGTAACGTGAGGGGCACCTGGGTGGCTCAGTAGGTTAAGTCTCCGACTTCAGTTCAGGTCATGATCTCATGGTTCCCAGTGTCGGACTTCACCCTGACGGTGTGGAGCCTGCTTTGGATTCTTTGTCTCCCTCTCTCCCTCTCAAAAATAAACATCAAAAAAAAAGTAAAGGTATCCTAATGTAAGAGTGCTTCACTGAAGTAGGGGACATGACAGAAAGGTCTGTCTGTGTTGGAATGCTGTCACAATTCTAGCACTTTTTCTAGAGTAGTTTCTTTTTAATGCTATGTGATGGGTGATGTGTTTAATAGTGATGTCTTATATTAATACACATATTCCCATTTAGAAAGTACCATCAGATATATCATCTGTTTATTTTAATTCTTATCACACTCCTGTATGATAGGTAAGGTAAGCATTACAATCTTTACATTTTAATATAGAGAATTAGCTTCAGAGAAATTAAATGGCTAGGTAGGCTATATTCAGAATCCTATTCAATTGTTGTTCACTGAGCATATAAGAAGTACTGGGGAATTTGCTACATGCTGACACTTGTATTAGCTTCCTGTTATTGTTCATAACAATCCAGTAGAATTGATGGTATCACTTGCATTGAGCTGATAAGTTTGAGAGCATGTAAGCCACTGTTGAGAATCACACAGCTTTTAAGGAACAGAGCTGAGATTTAAACTCAGGTGTAGTGAATCCAAGTCTGCTATACTTTGTACTTATGATGTTAAATGTAACACTCTGAGCTGCTACTGTGGTGTAATATTTGGGTCACACTACCAGTCTTTCAAATGATGTCCTATTCATACTGATTTCCTTTTAGATCCATGTCCTAAAATCATTTTCTCATCATGTCAGCCAGGCAGCAGGAAGCATACACATGGGCATAGTAATTGTGTTAAGAACAAAGATAACAAGAGCTAGCACTTCCTGAACATCTACCAGGTGTACTATGCTAAATTCTTTATATGCTTCAGTAGTCTGACTGTATTTTCGAAGTCTGATTGCAAATAGTTTTCAAGCCCCACCACTCCCCTATACCCTCTGTCTCACATCAGGGCAAGCTGTTAGGAAAGCCTTAGGTGCTCCCTCCTTTGACACCAGCAGGCTATTCAAACCATGCAAGGCTTAGCCTGTGAGAGGGAAGGGAACCTTCACCTTTACCCCATTCCCAAACCCTCTGTTCTCTGAAGCCGTTTTTGTACCTGGTTAGGAGCCTGTTCTGTTGCCTCCAGAACAGCACATTATGTGAGGACTAAACCGTTTCATGCTCCTTGCTGTATATGTGGTATCATCTGTCTTGCCATCCAAACCAAATTTAGAGTGGGAAGTCCATCCTACTTCCATGGAGCTCTCAACACATACTTCTCCACTAATCCTGCAGCCACATAGTTATTATTTACATTTTATAGTTGAGGAACATGGAACATAAATGAAGAGTGGAGTGTGTGTGTGTGTGTGTGTGTGTTTGTACAAGATGATAGAAGTTGGCTAAGTGGCTAAAGGAAGAAATTGGAAAGGAATTTGTTTTTATAGGCTTAATGAAATCCTTATTAGCCTTCCCTGAGAAACATTGACTTGAAAGATTGAAATGCCAGATGACTAATAGTTGAGTTAGATAATGTTTTGTGAAGTTTTATAAGATCCTTGGTAGGTGTTCCAGAGACAGGTATAATGAAAATTGATATTTCACAAGTTCCTGCCTGTTCATAATCAAATTGTGTCCTTCAGATATATAAAAGCTCACCCTCAAAACAGTTTCTAGGTATTTTCCCTGAAGAAATAAACTGGAAAATAAAATACTGGCTGAATTTTATCCCCTGGCTGATTGGTAGAGATCTTAAATGCGTTAGCTTCTAGAATCCCTCATTAGGGTTTCAGTGGAACTGGAATGGGATTCCCAGGGCCTTTCTCCTCATCTTTTCTGCCCTCCCCCCAGTCTCAAAATTTTATCAGAGCACTGTTCTGAGCTGTTGGTACTAATAACTCTGATCCCATTGTCTGTCTGGAAGAAGCATGCATAGGCAGTGAGAGCTCAGGGTCTGAGAAGGAGATGGTGAGTTCCACTTACTGCCAAATTGAAGACATCCTCTGAGTATTTTGACCGCACCAAGCCAGAGGGATCTGCCATGTAGCTCACGGAGGACATCATTCACAAGAGACATTTATGAGAACTCAAGCCAGAGTTCATGAAATGCTACCTACTTTTCAAATTTTTCCGTTAAAACTGATTCCAAGGTATTTTGTTAAAAGATCACGAAACCTCTTTCTAGTGAAAATTATTCAATTTTATACTGTTTGCAATTGGTATTCTTTAAGCATAGCTTCATTTTCCAAACATCAATTCCATTTCAAAATATTAAATTCCTTTAATGATGCACATTTCTTTGTAATTATTTTCTTACACAAACATCATTTGTCACAGTCATGGCTTTTTTTAAAAAAATACTTTTATTTATTTTTGAGAGAGACTGACAGAGCATGAGTGGGGGAGGGGCAGAGAGAGAGAGAGAGAGAGAGAGAGAGAGAGAGAGAGACAGAGAATCTTAAACAGGCTCTGAGCTGTCAGCACAGAGCCTGCCGCGGGGCTTGGACCCATGAACTGTGAGGTCATGACCTGAGACAAAGTTGGACGTTTAACTGACTGAGCCATCCAGGCGCCCTGTCATGGATGTTTTTTTCTTGACCTAAACTATAGAAAACTTATCTCTTCTATTTTTTTCTGCACATTTTCATTCTCCAAACTCATTTCCAACCCACCTTTTCTTTTCACATAATCTTAACCTGTCTAGTAGAAGGGAGTCTCTCTGGAGCATCAGCCCTTTGTCATGAAAGAGGAGGCCTTTATAGGAGATTGTTATGATTTAAGGGAAGTCGGAAAACAGGCCAGTGTTGTATACAGTGGATCTTTGACTATTGTTGATAACAGAAGATGGAAGACAAATGGAGCCAGAAAAGCGTCTGAGAAATTTGAAAATAATAGCTTCAGCTTCAAATGAAGTGAAAATGGAGATGACTATTAAAAGCTACATTATTACATTAAATAATGCCAGAGAAAACCATTGCACTGTGCTTGTGCTTGTCTACCTGTAGTGTCTGTGGTGTTATTTAAGATCTCCATGCATTCCCTGCAGGAGAACAAGCATTGTCAGTAAACTAAAGAGGACATTAAGTAGGGAAAGTAATGCAGAAGAGGTGAAAGAAAGAGCACGGTATTTCAACAACCTAGAAAGCATTTATTGAGAAGTTAGTCTTAGAGATCCTTGGAGACTTTAGAAAATCAGAATTGATACTCTGCTAGTGATTTGAGAAACTCACTTAAAAAGACCATGGAACATTGACTTGAGAACAACCCTAGGTCTTTATACAAAGCATTTTATGTTTGTTTTTTAAATCAAATACAGGTCAAGTAATTTTCTTTAGTCTATTTTTCAGCTCATTTTGTGTGTGTAGGTCTATGTCCATCTTCAGAGTTGAAATCAGGATATTTGGGTTCATATTATATCTTTTTATTTAGGCTTTGAATTAGTTAGGCAAGTCATTTAATTACTCTGAACCACAATTTTCTAATTTTTTTGGAAAAAAAAATTTAATTCTTTATTTTTGAGAGAGAGAGAGAGACAGTGAGACAGAGTACGAGTGGGGAGGAACAGAGAGAGAGGGTTACACAAAATCTGAAGTGGGATCCAGGCTCTGAGCTGTCAGCACAGAGCCTGATGAGGGTCTTAGACTCACGAACTGCAAGATCATGACCTGAGCTGAAGTCGGATGCTTAACCGACTAAGCCACCCAGGGACCCCTCAATTTTCTAATCTTTCAAAAGAATATGTTATACTCTATCTCATAGAAACCCTGTAAGAATTTAGTGACATAATGTTTGGAGACTGTGAACTCTACATAAATGTTCCCCTCCCCAGCCAATGTAGACTATTAGAAATGGAATCAACTTTCTATGACGTGGATGGTCATTTTATTGTGTGCAAGTTCTTATTTGATTTGATGATGGAAGGTTTTGGAAATGATGGTGTTTTAAAGTATGCTTCTTAGGAAATTCACCTAAGCAACTAATTTTTCCCTTTCTCAACTTCATTTTCTGAGTTCCGTTGCATTGTGTACTAGTATGGATAAAGGAGACAAATGCCATGGGCCAGGAGACAACAACAGCAACATCAACAACCACCACCACCACCACAACAAATAACTCCTAGGCTGCATGCTGTAATTTAAACCAGAGGGCGCCTTGTTTATAAAGTTGTGCCAGGATTAATTAAGGCAAAATATAATGAGCTGGAAAATACTTTGTACCCTGTGGACATGAACACTAAACACCTAGCCCCAAGTTATAACTATTTAGAATTCCCTCATGATTTCAAAATTACTATCAAAAATGGGTGAGATTCCAAATGTGCCACAGAGGTACGTAGCTTTACAAAATGAGGGCAAGGGAATGCGTTGGATAAAAGAGCTCTCATAATGCAATAAAAACTGAAACATCTCACAAATCAACTTCTTTGACATTTGGAATCAAAGTGTTATAGATTGAAATCAACTTTGCTTTGAGAGAACCAAGTACCCAAACCAAAATAATAAATTAACTGATCAATTAATTAAACTCAAGTGAGTTGGTATACATTCGTGGAGTGTGCTATGGGAAGGAACAAAAAGCACACTTCTTAAGTGTTGGATAAGTATGTCTTTTTCCAGGCAAAATTTGAAACATAAAACTCCTAGGCCTCATCCCTTTATCTAATTTTGTCTCAGGATTTTAGGTACGCAAGGTATTATCATTATCCTGTGGGAGACGCAGCAATGTATAACGATGTAAAATGGCTTTGCCAAGGAGACAGAGCTACCGAGTTCCAGAACTGAGTTCTGGAATTCAAGTTTTCCTACTCTGAGTAAAGTAACTCCCCTCCACATTGGCAAATGTTTAAATAACAGAGACATAGCTGCTTTTATTGACTACTTTCAGTAATAGCGTTTTCAGAAAAATAGGGACATATCCTCTTGGGAAACTCAGGTTAATTTACCCCAGGGGATAATGAGACATTTGTCAGTTGATCCGCAGCTGTGGCCTGACCAGGAATAAATGCAGCTCTCTCAGAGTGAAGGACTTGCCCTTTGCCTGGTGATTTGGCACCCATGAAATGCACCGTGGAGGGTCAAGCCCTGCTTTCACGATGCCTGTGATACAAGTCCCGGTGGCTGACATAACAATCCCCATTCCCTGGGTAAACTAGAGACACTGCGGTAGACTTGTAATCTTTACATAATCTCACTGAGAAGAAGCATCAGACACATAGTTTTAGTGCCGTTATTTCCATTCTTAAACATATTATACATGCAATAAATGTTTTAAACAGAAGCGTTTTAAACAAAACTTCTGTATATTTAACCGTGCAACTACACTTTTTACTGTGCCTCAGTAGAAGCCAGATAAGTATGTTTACATAAGCATTTGTTTGATTTTTATTAAATGTATTAGGTTTACTCTTCTGGTATCCTGTTTTGAGAAACCAAGTGGATCATTCTGAGAGTGAACTGATTTCTTTATTGAAACATAAAAAAATGAGTCATTACTAAAAATCCTGTGATAAAGAAATATGAAAAGATAAGAAAAAGACATAAAATATGAAAAACTAAAAGGATGTGTTACCTTAATTACC
This sequence comes from Panthera uncia, assembly GCF_023721935.1. NCBI lineage: Eukaryota > Metazoa > Chordata > Mammalia > Carnivora > Felidae > Panthera > Panthera uncia. Next base: position 62,367,239 of record NC_064810.1, on the reverse strand, counting down.
TAATTGATCAAGCAAGTAGACCTAGTCTTGTCCCACATTTTTTTTTATTATATGAAATTTATTGTCAAATTAGTTTCCATACAACACCCAGTGCTCATCCCAAAAGATGCCCTCTTCAATGACCATCACCTACCCTCCCCTCCCTCCCACCTCCCATCAACCCTCAGTTTGTTCTCAGTTTTTAAGAGTCTCTTATGCTTTGGCTGTCTCTCCCACTCTAACCTCTTTTTTTTTTTTTTCTTTCTTTTTCCTTCCCCTCCCCCATGGTTTTCTGTTAAGTTTCTCAGCATCCACATAAGAGTAAAAACATATGGTATCTCTCTTTCTCTGTATGGCTTATTTCACTTAGCATAACACACTCCAGTTCCATCCACATTGCTACAAAGGGCCATATTTCATTCTTTCTCATTGCCACGTATTTGAATCCAGTAAGGGACTTCCAAATCTGACTTTACAAGTTCCAAGTTTTTATCTTCTCCTTTGTTTTTTTCCCCCCCCCCCCCCCCCGAATTTGTACTGACCTTCTAAAGGAAGCTATGGTTGAAGAATAAGACCAACTGCCTAGTTTGGGGTAAAAATGTCCCCTTCAGATTCTTTTCAAGTGGCTGTTAACACAGGGTAAAGGAATTGACAGACAATAACCACTAATAGTCTTTAAAGTGCCCTGAGTCTCTATGTTCTATAAGGAAGATAAATTTAGTGAAGGATAAGTTTGTAATTCCCACATGCTGAGTCAGTCTTTTGTGTTGGTTAGGAAGCATGATACAACTGGAAGCCAACAGAAATAGACCCAAAGGCAGATGGACAAGGTTTGGGGCTCGGATGAGCTATCACATGGTGATGATCTCCCTTTCTTGCTGAATAATCTTGAGCACATGTTATTTAACCTCTCTGAGGCTTAGTTTCCTTCTCCATAAACAGGGCCAATAATCTTATTTTTCTGAGTAATTATTATGGCTAAGTGGTACTTGACTTATTTAGCACATATTCAGTTTTACTATTCACAAGTCTGGGACTTGGTCTTCCTATGAAAGTGTCGCATTTCAGATCACTCTAACAGTTACTACAGGAGAGGAGAACACCCGTCTGTCACTTCCTCTTTTGGAATGCAGAAGGACTTCTGACAACGTCCACTAAGTACCAATTTTTAGAACAAATTATTCAAATCAAAGTGATGGATACATTGCCATTGCCACTTTTTTTCTGTTTTCACATGGAAACCACGACAACCAGTTTTAATGTTCTCAAACTGCCATTCTAAAAGCCATTCATTCACATACCACGATAAGCCACACTCAAGAATCAGTTCACTCTTGATGTAGGTACTTGTGGCACATTGAGGCAAGTGCCACAAAGTGAAGTTTCAAACACAAAACCCTCGTTTTGAGTTCCCTCTCCAAATTGTCCTAGGAAACATATTCCCAAACCAAAACCTGCTTTTTTCCATTTGGAAATGCTCTGGACAAACCCTCTCTAATTGAGGTCAAACCCAAGTCTCCTGAGAAGGAGCAGATGTGCTTTCTAACCTCCACCCTCCTCCCTCCTTCCCTCCTTCCCTCTTCCCTCCTTCCATCCTCCCCTCCTTTCCTCCTCCCTCCTTCCCTCCTCCCTCCTTCCCTCCTCTCTCCTTCCCTCCTCCCTCCCTCTCTCCTCTCTCTTTCCTCCCTCCCCCTCTCCTCT
>NC_064810.1:62333344-62365549 GCF_023721935.1 Panthera uncia | reverse complement strand
CCTCTCCTCTCTCTTTCCTCCCTCCCTCTCTCCTCTCTCTTTCCTCCTTCCCTTCTCCCTCCTTCCCTCCTCCCTCTTTCTCTCCTCCCTCTCTCCATCAGGCAGGTACACTGAAGCATCCTGCCACTTGGAATTCAGAGGAAAAGTGGTGGCTGCATAAAGAGGGCAATAAACATAAATGATACCTGTGGGTAATAGGTTTGAAATTGCTGTGTTCCTTGGTAACTGGATATAATTACAAGTACCCTGGATTCCATGGGGCTATGGTGCAATTATCAGTCTCATTTCCAGAATAAAAGGGAAGGATTACAACAGTGTTGCCACAATTCAGTAATGTGAGAAAAGGGATCTTACCAGAACATCAGTAGTTCTACATATTTTTATCCGTGCTCATTTCACATTGAGAGACTGTGTATTTATAAGTCTAAAAACACACAAATCTATGTGATTAAATCCATATAAGTTATAATACATCATCATTATAGTGAGGCTACTGCAGGGGTCCTTAGTAAGTTTAAAAAAAAAAGTTGGGAAAGTAATGAGTGATATCACTGCATCATAGGCAGTGGGCAGGTTACCATATATTTTGGAGGTAATTAAAGACGATTGAGTGATACTTCCCAGCCTAATGAGTGATTCTGCGACAGCCTCGCAGCAGGAAGGCCCCTGTGTGTTACTGCACATTTCCACAGTATTTACTGGGGTAATGAGTGTTATTGCTGTGGTATAACAGCAGGGTGCACTGCTCACTGTGTTTCCCTGAGAGCTGTCATAATTACAAGGCAAAATGTGATTGCTGTTTTGCTAGACACCATTCATGATCTATTCCTATATGGTTCCATGGTAATTACCAAATGGCATAGTGCTATTTACCAGGGTATTTACTGTGGACAAACAAGGAATATATATGTGTGTGTGTGTGTGTGTGTGTGTGTGTGTATGTGTGTGTGTGTGTATACGTATATATATATATATGTGTGTGTGTGTGTGTGTGTGTATGTATACGTATATATATACGTGTGTGTGTGTGTATATATATATATATATATACATATATACATATGTATGTATATATATATATATTTGCTATTGTGGCTTAACAGCATTGTTTCCAATTTGGTTATAGTATATAAAATTGCAAAATTGTTATTGACTTGTAATCACTGACTCATACACCATGTTTGACCTTGCTTCTGGGCCCTGGATGTAGGGTTGCTCTTGTGGCCATGGTGCTGTTCAAGCTTCACAGCGAAAACAGGAGGGAAGGTCTGGCAGAAAGGAGAAGACAGGCCTGTCACAAGTGGTTATCCTTTACACTTCAGCAGTTATATTTTGAGTATACTGCATCTACATTCCTTCCTTCGATTTTAAGAATAGTATCGGGGGGCGCCTGGGTGGCGCAGTCGGTTAAGCGTCCGACTTCAACCAGGTCACGATCTCGCGGTCCGTGAGTTCGAGCCCCGCGTCGGGCTCTGGGCTGATGGCTCAGAGCCTGGAGCCTGTTTCCGACTCTGTGTCTCCCTCTCTCTGCCCCTCCCCCGTTCATGCTCTGTCTGTCTCTGTCCCAAAAATAAAAAAAAAACGTTGAAAAAAAAAAAGATTAAAAAAAAAAGAATAGTATCGGTACATCAATCAAGAGGACATATAGTCAGCAGAACAAAGACTCAAATCAGCCAATATTTTGATTTGACTTTACGTGATGTAAGTACAGAGAACCGTCTTGGTTTAAAGTATTTTGACTTACTGTCCACATCAATGACTAGAATATTCCATGGATTCTTGATGTTTTCACTTTGGAATCTGTCACTGTCTCCCACCTTAACTTTTATTTGGGAAAATGTGATCAGAGTAAGTATGAGAGAATCCCTTTGGATGGGAGGGTCAGAGTATGTGATTCCGATCTGGCTCTACCATTACAGAGATCACACCTGACCATAAAGAGTGATGGTAAAGGATACGTGCTTTGATGTTTGATTGCCTGAGGTCAAGTCTTGACTTTACCACTTATGAGCAGGGGATCCATGGGTAAATGTTGTAATCTCCCAGCCTATTTCCTCCCTAGTTAAAGGGGGGAAATGATAGTACCTGTTCATAGATTCGTTACAAGACTTAATGAGAGAATTATGTAAAATGTTTATCAAAATGCCTCTATAGAATAAATTGTTATTAAATGTTAGTTAGGATTATTTAACTTGCTGTGTCTTAATAGGAAAGAGTTATTTGCTCCTAAGGTCCCTTCTATCTCCCTAAAACTTGGATTCAGTGATGTTTTCTATTTGTGGCTATGTCAAAATAAAGCAGAGAATAGATACACATACACAATCAGGCTGACTTCATAACATGAACTATCTTGTCTAGTCAGTTTTCCAGTTTACACAAGACACCATCAAGAAATCTAAACTCTAGGTCAGACTGATCAAATAGGAAGAAAAATCTGTCTACCATTAACACTGGTATTTACAGCACTCCATGTGGAAAGGATCTCAGAAGTGTCAGCCAAATGAGAGAAAGCTGTGATGAGATAAAATCAGTAAGGTATAGGGACTGCTCTTCCTCAAAGAGTCTGGGTGAAGAGGGTTGAGAATTTAGGACTTCTCTAAAGAAAGGACTTAAAAGTGAACAATGCCCACCTATCCATTTTCATCCGTGTACTATTTAGTTTCCCTGTAAATTTCTTTAACTTGAAATTGCTTTATACCAACAGGGATCCTGGGACTAAAAGAATTTCTCCCATTGCTACATAGCACAGAGAGACTTAGGAAGTGGGTCTCTCAATAGGTAGGCTAGAACTGTAGTCAGTTAGTGGAAATAAACTACTATAGCTAGTGTTGTGGGAAGTGAGAATTGGAAGAGTGAACCTTCTGTGTTAGTGCTTCTGTGCACTGCTAGACACTAGGCATTTAATGCAAACTTCACACTTATATTAATATGGAACACTTAAAGAATGACTCTGATTTCCCTGCAATCAGTGTTCAGCATCCCTAGATATGGAAGCCCATGCTGACAGAAATAGCTTGAGAACTGGATGTCAAAGATCCACCAAAGACATAGACTGGATAGAATATAAAGTTAGGAAGATGCAGACATTTTTTATCCTCAAGCCATGTATCTGTGGATTTCAGCAACCCATACTGTGTTATATCATAGTGTTACATGTATACTAGCATACATATTAGCTGTTCAGTAAATCAGATGCATTTATCATTCTAGCTAGTGGATTTAGAGTGTGAGTTAACCCTTTTATTGTCTTCATAAGGCCCTGGATAGAGAAGTAAACAGAACAGATCAAGATGAAAATTGCAGGCAAGGTTTCTTACATGCCGAGATGCCAGGCTTGGTGGGTGGTACCCCTGTAGAATTGTTCCTCCACATGTCTTATTTCTTGTCTAGGTCAGCTACATGGCACATGTGGCCCAGCAAATCTATTCCCTGCTAATGCTGTGTCCTCCATCATTTCACCATGGCATGTCCGTCCATCTTTGTGAGCACAGTTTTTTATTAATCAGCAAAACGTTTGGACCTTTGAAATTGAAATGGATTTCAGTCTTCTTTATATATTAATTATTGATAAATGGAGCCTGGGAGACAAGGAAGAAGCCTGGCATGATTATAGACAGATAGTTTTTAATTTTATGTCTCTTGCAATGACAGAGAAATTTAGTTTAATAGGAGTAATTTTTCAAAGGAGATGCAATCATGAGGGAGAGGGTGTAGAAAATGGGCAAAGCATACTAAAAAAGAAATAACTTGTAGGAGACATAGTGTGCTTTCATAGATTACCTAATAATTTCCTAGAAGACCTTATCAAGAAGTAGGGGTAAAGGGATACAGGAGTATTGATACATAGGGGCACTCTTACCCCAATGTTTATAGCAGCACTCTCAACAATAGCCAAATTGTGGAAAAAGCCTAAATATCCATCACCTGATGAATGGATAAAGAAATTGTGGTTTATATACACAATGGAGTACTACGTGGCAATGAGAAAGAATGAGATATGGCCCTTTGTAGCAACGTGGATGGAACTGGAGAGTGTGATGCTAAGTGAAATAAGCCATACAGAGAAAGACAGATACCGTATGTTTTCACTCTTATGTGGATCCTGAGAAACGTAACAGAAACCCATGGGGGAGGGGAAGGAAAAAAAAAGAGGTTAGAGTGGGAGAGAGCCAAAGCATAAGAGACTGTTAAAAACTGAGAACAAACTGAGGGTTGATGGGGGGGGTGGGTGGGTGGGAGGGAGTGAAGGGTAGGTGATGGGCATTGAAGAGGGCATCTTTTGGGATGAGCACTGCGTGTTGTATGGAAACCAATTTGACAATAAATTTCATATATTAAAAAAAAGAAGGGGTAGAAATCTTTCAGTTTTTTCTTATACTCTTGCGGGTAAGAACGCTAACCCCCAAACCAGATCCTATTATTTTCAAAAGGCCCACATTTGCAACTAAGACAATTTCATGTATTTTACATAATATTACATACTTTCCTAAGTTATACAATGCCTCAAACAGCCTTAATTATGTGTACCCCGAACATTGTGTAAAGAGACCATGAGGTTTAGTCGAAAAGGTGCCTCAAGGTTAAAAAGACTGTTTCTCCATATGAAAAATGGGAATGCTATTCCTTCCAGGTCCATAGGTAGTTTCTGAGGATCAAATGAAGAAATTACCACGAATAGTTTCTGAGGCTCTTATTAGCTCAAAAAAAAAAAAAAACAAACCCCAAAACCCCCCTAAGATATTCTGATAAAAGAGAAACAAATCTTTTTATGGGTCCATCAGTTACTATTTACTCCATAAAAGTATGGTTATTTTTTATTCTCCATATATGTGACTAATCCATTTCGACCCCACAAATATAGTTGAGCCCTATGATAATTTTCCTGGGATCTGGAGATGAAAACAAGAAAACAGAAACCTACGCTGCACCCCTCAGGATACTTCATTCTTCAAATCTCACTTCATGTTGAAGTATCTGCATTTTCATGGGCTCCTTCCTATAAAATTGATAGGACCTCTCTGCCTCACTGCCAGTTTAGTCAGTGAGCCCTCAGTTGTTATTTAGAAGAGTGAACCAGGAAGGGGCAAGCAGTACATTATGATGGATAACACAGTAAGAAGGAAGGAGAGAGACAAGGATTTGCTTTTGTTTAGAAGTGGGAAAACGGTGCTGGGTGGAGGCTTAGCTTCCAGTCTGCACACTTCAGACACTTCTGATTGATAGGGGAAAAAAAATTCCCTAGACACCACCCTGCTTTGCCTATTTTAGTGATTATCACTTAACTGGCATTCCATATTAATCTTCCTAAAACCTTTTCATTATGTTCTTACCCTGCTCAAAAGCCTTCAATGGCTCTCACTGATACCGCACTAAATCCATCTTTCTGCACTTCTTTCCTCTCTCCAATCTCTTTCCTCTTCACTTTTTTTCATATTTGGATGTGTCTCCTATCTCCTCAGTAATATTGCTGGCTTCCTTAGAATGTGAAGTCTGTCTCACAGTTATTCCCTTGTAACTTTAATAGAGGAGGGAACTGATTAAATTTTTCTGGATTGATTGTAACCCTGTAATTTAGCACTTGCTTTTGCAGTTTTATGGTCTATTCTGATTTTTGCGAGCATAACTGATTTCACAATGCATTATAATTTTTTACAATAATGTTGCCTTGAAATTCTCACACACCTGAAGGATCTATCAGCTAGATTTTGAAGAGGTCTTTGTTAATTGATTGATACTAAGATGCAAATTTTTTTGGCAATAAAACCATTTTTCTTCATGAAGTTCACAGAAAGTCTCGTCACGTGACATCCTTTCCTGGTCTGCCTACCCCTTCCTTTCCTCTAGCAGTTCAACATACATGTGCACACACAGGGACACATAAACTCATCAGGAATAATTACTGTTCAAGCCGCATTCTGCAGAAGGTGGTACAGCCCATTTTGTCTTTTCTGGACACCGGAATCTCTACTGTGATTGACAGAGCCGCACTCTGCACAGATATCTGTCTCTAACCTCTGAAAGCATACTTTAAGGACACTAGGACACAACATATACAGTAGTTGAGAAAGACTGAGCTTCTACATGTAATGAGAAGTGCATGCAATTTATCACACAAATAGCTTAAACATGCTACTAATTACAGACATTGCTTAACACGCATAAAAATGAGCAAGAGATTAATTGCCCTTCGGGTCCATTCTCTATTCTTCTTTCCACCGTTTAGTTTCTGTATATCTTCTTTGGTATAGTCCACTTCTTTTTCCCTCCCATGTGTGCGGGGATTGGTCAGGCCTTTGTATTGAGGTCTTATTACTATTTTCAGAAAGTTCTAATTCTTTATCACAGTTTTACCAAGGAGGCTTTGCTTCCCTCCAATGAGCTTTGTATAATGCTGGCTGCCAGCCTTAGTTATTAGGCCAGAAATGACTATGCTGTGCCCCCGCTCACCCTTTTTCTAATCTGAGGACTCTGGGTTCTAGCCAACAGCATTTAGGCGCTGCTGCTGCTGCTGGTGCTGCTTCTGCTGCTGCTGCTGCTTCTTCTTCTTCTTCTTCTTCTTCTTCTTCTTCTTCTTCTTCTTTAAGTAGGTTGAGGTTAGTTGAAATGTGAGCTGAAAACACATTCTACCACTACATAGATACACACTTCCTCTGTCAAGGTATTAAACAGCCCCTTGGCCTCAAATGTGTGGCGGGGGACCAGGCGTATGGTCTGAATAGGAGGATATCGTGTACTTATCACTTGCAGTATTGGATGCACATATTCTGAAAATAAGTTCTCAGTGAATTACCAAGGTAAGTTGGTTTCCAAGGACTCTCAGACTTGGAATATAGATAAAGCACTTCTCATTACACTGAATACTACTCCCGAGGCTGAATAAAGAAACACAGACCCCAAAGATACTCAAATTTATAACAAGAAATATAGGACATTTCGCTCATTGGTAGTCACTGATTTAGTTTGAAAATGCAGATGAAAGATACCCCAGGTCCAAATGATACTTTGCAAGCTAAACCACAGTATAAATTGTGAACTCTGTCATTTGCCAGCACATTAACCTATATATAATGCAACATTTATGGAGCCCAGTGAAAGATTGGATCTGACTCAGTAATTTCTAACACAATTGGTCTCCTTCGTTCTTTAATTATCCTCGCCAATTTCAAGAATTAACCTTAACTTTAAATTATGTAGGCCTCCTCTTTTGGATTTGTGTTACAATTGTAGGCTTATCTAAATGTTAGATGGTAAGGGTTTCTTGTTTTGCTTTGTTTTGTTTTTCTCTTTTCGCTGAATAGAGATATTTGTTCCCAGTTATTATTGTCATAATGACCCTGCCAAAAAATAATAATATTAGAGGCCGAGAGTGTCTCCAACCAGGCTATTGTGGGACCCCTGATGCCAGAGCTAGATTGCCTGGCTGAAAATCATATCTCAACATAATTGGCTGCAGTGACAAAAAGAGAGAGTGAGAAATAGAGAAAGAGAAAAGTCAGCAGGTCTGATAGGAAGGTTGCAGGCATTTATATCTAAATGGTCTCCAAATGTACCATTTTGCTCCTAATGACACAGGATTAGGAAGGGAATATAATGAGGTTTTATCAAATGTTAAAATAAGTAGCCTGACCCCCCCCCTTCTCAGTACCCCTTTTTCTCCCTTATATAGATTTAAGCGTAATAGAGTTTAAGGATTAAGAAAGGCAAATTTAGCAGAAGGCTGGATGTTTATTTTTTTTTCACCCTTCTCTGCCCCTATCATAATTAACCTTTGGAATAATCTCCCTTGTGATGCTGGTTATGCTACTCTTCTTTTTCCCATTTCTTACTATTCTGATGTCAGAGCTTGTGTGAGCATCTTGACAAAGAATGACAGATGTCTAGAAATTGTACGAATTTATCTGGGAGTGTCAGTGTCCTTTTGAGGTGAAATAGCAATATCTGAGTGCGATACAATGGGATGCATGAACACTTGCAAAAGGAGATTCAAGGGCTAGGACCTGTAAGCACATGTTTTTTCCCCTCCCCTTGTCTTCACTGGCCAGACTCTTATTGCCTTCCTCTGCAGTGTCACTTCCAGCCAAATACTCCCTTTGTTCTTCTTCAGTTTACCTTCTCTTTACTGCATCTATGTTGTCCTTGCTCTGTAATCCTCTGTCCATCTAGGTATACACTGCTTTTCCCACTCATATGGCATCAGCACCTTCATAAGCACTTCAGGAGGCAGAACAGCAACTTCCACACATTTGTTTTAGCATTTGAAGTTAATAAACATTCAGTGCCTACACATAATATTCTGATTATTTGGCAATGCTAGATCAAAGAAATAATCTATTCCTTCATTTTATATATACACTTTGAATACACACACATACTCCCGTTATGTGTGGTATATTTTACTAGACACCATGGGAATTAGGAAGATGAATTAGATCTGTTCCCTTTACTCACGATTATAATTTAGTAGTTTCTTGCACCATCTGCATAAAAGTGATTGTTAGAGCCATGAAGTGGATAATGTCCTAGTGAGAGAGTAATATGAAAAAAGCAGAAGGCAGAGGTTGGAGCCACAGGGATCAGTCCATGTTTAAAATGCAAAATAAGGGTGGGGGAAGCCAGTGAGAGAGACAGATAAAAACTGACTGAAATGACAGAAAGGAGATGGCAATAATGTAGTGCCAGAAAGATCGGAGAGTAGAGTTGCAAGAAGGAGGTGGGTATAACAAAGTGTCAGAGAGGCCAAAGAAAATCATAGCTAAGCAAAGGTTATTGCATTTGGCAATTAGGCAGATCTTTGAAGAAAGTGGTTTTTACAGATAGTGGGAATGCAGCTGAGTTGCATGGGGTTGAAGAGTGGGGGGGAAATAGACATAGCAAGTAGATTCTTTTGAGAAGTTTGATGCTAGGGGGAAGATACAGAAGAAGGAATTAATGATAAAGTAGTATGCATGCTTTGCTGTTTTGTGTGGTATGTGGGGGGGGGCAGTGTGGTTGTCATGTAAGTATCGTTTAGGGGCAGCAGTATACCGGGTGTGTGAGTTAAAAACATGGGATGGATAAGGGAGGGAGGGAAAGACGGAAAGAGAGAAAGAGAATATGAGGGACCATGGAGTGGTTGATGGAGCCAGATCCTGGAAGAAGTGGAGGGATATGGGCTGAAGTGGGAGATATTTACATATATTGACTATTAGCTTGGGAATGGAATCGAGAGTTTTGTTTTGTTTTGTTTTTCCTCTGAGAAAGAAAAAATCCAGAAAGGAGGGTGACATTTGGAAGGATGGCAGGGCAGGCAGCCAGTGCATGGCTATGCCAGAACTCCTCAGTTGACAGGTTTGAATCATGACCTGAGTGTCTGGGCTCGAGGGGTGCATACTGGGTTTGCACTGCCTGTGGTAGACTGCAATAGGCAGTAACCATGGATAAACCCCAGGCTAAGGAATGGCTGTAAGGATCTGCTGAAGTTCTAGAGTGAGAATTTTCAGACAGTTCAGCACAGCATTAAACCTATTTTTCTCATAATGATAGGTGACCAGTAGCTGCATGTGCACAGCCAGGGGATGAGCAAGATCCGGAGCTCTTGAAAAGTATTTAATTAATAGGTATTCTAAGAACCTTTAATATATTCCAGACACTGCACTGGGCTCTGTGATTTTCTTATGGCAGCCACATCACATAGCATTAATCCTCTTTGATTAATAGGAAACTTGACCTGGGGAGATAAAGTAACTTGACTCAGATTATGTAACTGGTAGATAGCAGAGGTGGAACAGCATAAAATCTTAGACTATGGAGCCACCTAATTACCTAGGTTTGAATCCCAGTTCTGTTACATAATTTTGGGCAGATTCCTTAATCTGTTCAGACTACTAGTTTCTGTATCTGTAGTATGTATTCATTTGCTTTATACAAGATTAAATGTGTCAATACATGTAAATCACAGCAAGACTTGGCTTATTTTAATATTAGCTACTAAATACTGTCATCATCATAATTCTGATCTCCCAAGTTAAAATTCAATTTTGTTGTTTTTTTACTTTACCATAATTTCCCAAGCTGTGTCTACAAACCATAAATCAACTAAGGTGTTATCAGGCCAAAGAGAACACCATAGCTACAAAAACTGGCAAAATAGATGTTAGATCAAATTTATCAAACTTCTTTACTACGAATGACTTGGAACCTCCAATAGATTAATACATACTAGGGACTTCTAATATGGAATATAACAAAACCACTACTTAGCCACAGTCTATACAGAACTTATTTTTCCTTTCAAATCACCAACATTTTGAGAATTACTATTTTTCTGTGGAACATACTGCAAATATATATATATATATATATAATATATTTATATTTATATAAATTTATATAATTGTATAAATTTATTTATATTACAAATTCTTATTTGTATTTATTTATTGTATTACAAACTTGTATTTATATTACAAATTTTATTTATATTACAAATATATATATGTATATATATTTTATATAAATTTATAAGTTATAATAATTTATAACTTATCTTTGCACTTTGGCCACTAAACAGAACAGTTTCAAAAGACTTCTCTATGCTTGGCCCAAGTTGGGTTTGCAGGAAAAAAGACAGGACTGATGACCTTCCGAGGATTGTCAGGGTTTAGAAGAGTCAGGCTCACAATGAAGGCAAGGGTTAGATTCAAGAGATGGTAAATAGTAGGAGAGAGAGGTGAGAGGGTGGGAAAATAGATAAAATAACAATCTCAATACCTTGGAGGCAGACCCATTCTTCATAAGGACAAGTCCCTGATGTGAGTTATTGTATGTCTCTCAATTTTAAAGAAAGTAAAAGTCACTTGAGTTCAAAAGACCAAGAAAGTATGAGATCAAGATTCCAGTGCTTCATCATATACATCATATACATGTACATCATAATACATTATGTACAATGATTGTTTTATACTTGTATAAAAATAGAAGGGAGGAAGAGGGGGTTTGCTTGTACAAACCTAACTAAAAAACAGCATTTGAATGTTACTGTTTATTATAATGAAGATAAAACATTTTCCTCTCTTTTGCAAATTTTCCTTTTCTTTAAGCAGTTACATTCTTTGTTTTCTATTCTAGGGTCTTTTTTTTTTTTTAATTGGACAGGTGTATTTGAGAGCATTTGGTGTCAAGAACCAAAATTAATTATTTTGTTATTTCTGTGACACTGTGAGATACAAAACAAAGATGTTGGTAGTTATGTGGAGTTTGTAATGTAGATATTAAAAATAAACTATTCTCAATTATTCGAGATTATTTTAGTAAATAGAGTAAGGGATGGAACTAAAAAGAGTTATCTTCTTTTTAGGTTAATCTCCTATAAACCTAGAAAGGGTTTGAGAGCCAGAGACAAACAGGACATCTTTATTTATGTTTTAATCATCAAAACTGCATCCATTCTAGAAACCTTGAGGGATGTTTGAAATATTCCAGCTTTGCATTGTTTTGGTAGATGTGTGCATTGACCAGATTTGCTATCAACACATTTTTCAGGAAAGCAAATAATCAAGCATGAACATAATCTCTAAAAGCTATAGAATTTAGAAATGACAGATATTTATTGAAGTATACCAAAAGTTAAAGTTTCCATTACCCATAATTACCCTTCCTTTCCTTTCTTCCAATAATTTACTCAACTTATTCCAACTTTGGGCCAAACACTGGGCTGGACATTGAAGACTGAAAGATGCATAAGATACAACTCCTGGTTTTAAAGAATTGAAAATCCCATGAGGATCCAAATCTGATAAAATTTTCTCTACATTTCTTGAATTCATTCTTGAATGCATCAGGCAATGTTCTAGGAATTCAAAATGTTTGTTACTGGTACTTATCAAATATTGTGAAAGTTAAAATTGAGGTATGAAAGGCTAATAAACAATAGAGAACAAATCCCTAAACTGACATTGGAAAATCAAAAAAATACTTGACTTTGAGAGTTGCACAAAAGGTCTAAGTAAAAACATAGAGAGGTCAAACAACAAGATATATTTAAGGAACTTCATGTAGTTCTGTGAATCTGGAACAAAGGTGGATAGGATAGGAAGTGATAGGAGATGGTGGGAGGTGGGGGGACTAACATCTATCAGGATCTGGCCAAAGTATGCTGTTGTTAGAGAAGAAGGGTAATTAAGAGTTGAATTCAAAGTAAATCAAAGGGATACAGAAAGGCTGAGAGGAAAGGGAAGCACACTAAGAGCTACTTGAAAAAAAAAAGAGGGGCTACAGACACAGGATGGTTATACAAATGTGTAAATTAAATCCTGTGTGGAATAGAAAGTCTAGAGGAGACACACAGGAAAGATGGGTGCATTTAAGGGTCACAGATAACGACAGTGGCAGACTTGAGATCCAGAGTAGCGGTTTTGCTTCATGAAGTGGGTGACAAGGAACCATTAGTGTCATGAGAAGAGGTACAATGGTCCTGAAGTGGTGTACTCTATGAACTACTTAGGTTCTTTCCTTCTGTCCCATGAGTACTTCATGAGAGCACAAAGTGTCAGGCAGACACTGAACTGGTGCCTAAGGAAGTTGAAAGATCAGATAGAATTCAAGCTATCTGCCTAATTAACTCCCTTGGGTGAGCCCGAATAAACCCCAGGGATTGATGCTATTATTTCAATAACATTAAAATTGGCTTGTGTCAATTAATTAGGGAATTAATGAGCGGTTAAGGTGCCCACTCTGAAACACGTGGTCATTTATAATGATTAGTATGTTATGCACTGTGATGTAGCAAAATAGTGAATTTCAGCCCTAAAATATTCAAGACAGTAGTAGGCAATGAAAGAAATGTTCCACCATAAAATTATCTGGAAAAAAAAGTATCCATTTGTCTAATCATCCATAGCAAATATTTTAACCCCGGCTTGAAAATAAGCCTTTTTTCTACTGGCCTAAGATGAATAGTTATTTATTTACTCTGATTGCATAGAAATAAACTTCTGATATCTCATGTTTTTTTTTTTTACTGTTGTTAAAATTTTTAATGTTTTTATTCATTTTTGAGACACAGATAGCACTAGCAGGGGAGAGGCCGTGCTCAACTGACTGAATCACCCAGGTGCCCCTGATGTTCCATGCTTTTTAAATAATAGAAAAGGGAAGAATAATCCTCATTCCCTGCTCCCCCACATAAATATGTGGGCCTGTCTACATACATACATACATACATACATACGTATGTATATCGTATATGTATTTGTATATGTATGTATGTATGTATTTCCAGGCTAAGATAACATTTAAATAACCATTACTTTTCAGCTTCAGGCTTACATAGACACACCAGTAAATAAAGTAATTTATTTCTGTGAACTAAAAAGGAAATCGCTACCCATGGTTCTGAGTTAGGCTTCTGCTTATGATGTAGCCATTTCTCAGCAGGTGAAGCCCTTGCTAACCAACAGAAAAACCACATGATGTTGTCAGTAATACAATGGGCTCTTAGTATTTTAGATGAAAGAAAGAGTAATTGGTTAATGGTCTCATAGAGAGAGAATGATGATAATAGATGTAGTGTAGTGTACCTCCCAGTTACTAACTTGAAGTACTGATACCTATCACTGTATAAGGACTATTTCATGAAAGTACACAGATTTCTGTAGTCAGTCTTAAGAAGATGGCAAAGGTACCTGAAAGCATACCTGACAGATTTACCATAGAACAAGTTAAATGACTCACTTTGACCTAAAAAAAGATATATCTGTTAAAAGTTGTGTAGTGCATCAAAAAATTCATGTTGAAGTACTTTAGAAAAAATTATTCAAAATTAATATCATAAAAAAATAGGATTAAAAGAAAGATACTATGTTCATGTGTTTTCAATTTTTAGGTGATTAGATATACAAAGTCATAGATGCAATCTCAGCCCTGCTGCACATTGATTTATACAGTGCATTTTGCTATGTTCTAAGCTTTTATTATCAATTATGGAAAAAAATGTTTGGGGATTTAGTTCTTATTTAGAATTCACTCAACGCTAGTTCAAGTGCAGAGGCTCTTTGGGGGATGGTGGTGGTGGGGAGAGGAATGTGTTAGTTATTTATTCCAGTTCCTATGTAAAATACAAAATGATTTGAGAGGTAAGCATCAGTATGTGTTCTCACTGCCTAGAAACTTGGGCCAGTATAAAGAAACAAGGAAAAAGTAGCCTGTAAGTATTCTGTCTGCCTTTCTGATTCTTCCTTCTTTGCCCAGGAGAGGAAGGAATTAAGGACAAGATTAATTTTCTCTAGAAAGAGGGAATGGAAGAGAACATAAAAATTTAGTGTTTACATAATATTTTGCTAGGCTGCCTCAGTCTCCCTACAAAAGTTTAGACAAAGTTATCAACAGCTGTCTGATTGGCTAGGAAATTGCACAAATGCTTTTATTAGAAACACTTGCATAAACTGGGTTTGCATCATATCATATCGTAAGAGATAAAATTCAGTTCTTTGTTCTTTTTTCTCCTTCCCTCCACTCTGGGGAAATAGGGTATGCTATGAGCAGGTATACACTTGTCTAACCTATTTCAGTGGTAGGACCAGAGGGACTCGATTTCAGATGCAATAAGAACTCCTGGAATAACCACTCCAAGCTTGTAGGGAGCTGCTTTCTTTCACTGTCGTCTACATTTGGGCTGAGATTTAAAAGTGATTGATAATATTTACGGCTAATGCTCACTGCATCAATATTTTTAAGATTTATGAACATGTGATGTTGTTTACTTTTGAGACTTCTTCTTGGGGACAAATGGGTAACATTAAAATAAAACTATTAACATTTACAAACTCCAGGTCTTGCTAAAACTGTTGTGTGCCCTCTATTAAAATTAATAAATGGGCAAAAACTATTTTAAATATCAACAAAATGGGAAAATGTGGCAATGCCGAATCCTGATGAGACTTTCTGAAGGCCATAAATAGCCCAGTTCATTTGAACATAGAAAATTCTTTAAGGAAACAGAGTCTGTTTAGGATTGCATTCCTGAGTCCATTGAAGATACTTAGTTTTTGCATTTATCACTGTGAATTACACCTTCCTCTTAGAAACAGTAAAAAGGTTCTCTTTTCGGTTTCATTGAGGATTGTGCTAATATGGAGGACTCTGTTGCACACATTACACAAAACATACACCTCATTCCTATACATTTTCCTCTTGCATTGGAGAAAGATAATAACAGCTAAAAGAAATTTATTTTCTCCCTCTTTACTGTCCTTTGTCATCTTAGAATGTATTAAAAATATGTCTTCACTATTACCCTTTCTTATTTATTGTTTTAATCTCTTCTTTTTCTTTTTCTTTCCTCCAGGTAAGTCCTGCTGCTTTCTAAATCTTACCAGAATGTCCTTTAGACAAAATGGTAAGTACGTCTCTCCTGTAATATGGTTTCATTTTCCAGGGTACAAAGAGATTATCTTTTTTTTCTAAAGCTGCATTTGGTACCAGCCCATTTCTTGGCTTTTATCCATTAACACTAAAAAACATTTGGTCATGAGTGAGGTAGCAATTTTTTGTTTGATATGTTGATGGATTCTTGTTACTTTGGGTTTTCAGAGTGTTTTTCTTAAGACTTCCTAGAAAATTGGGAGTCTGCTAGTGTGTTGTATATTAGAGAGAGGCTGCCCGACTCCTAGTAGGCATTGAATTTTGGGTGGCCAGAGATTATAGATGGTCTGTAGCTGGTTCAGAGGATTAAAGGAGCTTGCATTTATGAGTGTCAAATTTTAGAACTCAGCAGGTAAATATTGTCCCAGTGACATTAGATAATAGAACCTTTTTATAAAGCATTCCATTGCAAAGCTACCAAATGAAATGCAACAGTGAAAATGAAGAGCAAAGTTCACAAAGCCTGGCTAATTAGTTTAGTGCTTCAGAAGGAAGAATATTGGCATTGTGGTCTTCATCTGCTGGAAACAGGCTCATGGTCCATTAAAAAAGGCACAAGTTTAGCTTTGTATATTGCAGTCCTTCATATTCAGAGATGATGAAAGTTGTATGGAATTTTGATTCATCTTCCTTAAGAGGAGAGTGTGGATGGTATAACAAACTGAGATTATGACTTCTTACTGCTGTCCCCTATTTTATTTTGTGTCCTTGGTTTCACTCTTGTGTTGTACATAATTATACCTATACTAGAATCATATTCTGTGCTGTTCCAAGAGACCATTTCAAAACTTCTTTTCATGACACTGAGCACTCATTTGATGGCACTAAAATTAAATAACAAGCACGTGAAAGGAGATTTAGTCAAGGCCATGAAAAACAGAATCAGAGAGTTTCATTTCTCAAGCTTTTAGCTAGAAGTCTCCTTAAGAAAAAAAGAACATCTTAACATTTAGGTGCAAGGACGTGGCATTTATATTACATGTTATTGTGTTATCAAGTCACATATATTTTATAATAACTGCTTCAAATACCTCAATTAAAGAAAAGTCGCTAGACTTTTTTTTTTTTTTTTGGTGTGTACACTCCTCTGCATGCATCTCTTTAAAAGTAACTTTGCATGGGAAATTCAAGAATTAACTGGAACACGTGCTGTATTGTTTGGGTCTCTTGAATTCTTGAACAACTATCTTGCTTACACCCACCACGAGATCATCTCTAACCCTTGAATTTTTCTTTCAGTATCACCTTAGTCCTTTTTCTGTTGTAAAAAATAGAACATTCAATGCAACTGGTTCAAACAAAAAGGAACCTTGTGGGATTATGTAACTAAAAACTCTAGGGATAGATTTGGTCAGGCACCAGTTGTTGAAAGAACCTCTGTAGGACCTGGTTGCTTTGTTTCAGTATCTCAAATGTATTACTTCTGGCTTGGCTTCTTTGTCTCTATAAACTCAGTTTGAAATCTCATGGAGAAAGCATAGACAGTAACCCTGTGGGTAGTCACAGCCAGAGACCCAGTGCATCTCATTGATTCTGATTTTTGTCTTGAACATATCTGTGATGGGAATGCAGTGAACTAATTTACTTATGTCTAAGTTATATGTTGTAGCCCTGGTATCTGGGTAGGTGGAGCCTATCCAAACTCAGGGACAAAACGAAAAAGGGGTGGATTGCCAAACTGCTGTTATCTTCACTAAGGTGAATAGATGCTGAGAAGCCAGTAAACAAATTAATAAATATCTACTTCATCTTCTTTATTACTGTATTTTTTCCCTTGGACAAAGATTATCTTTCTCCTTTTTGGAATGGTGTGGGGAACTTGACTAGTTCTGCTTCATCGAAACTGGCCACCAGCATAGCCAGCCCAGCAAGTGTGCATGAGATAGTGACATGGGGTTTCTGGTATTTCTTCTGTTCAATCTATAGTACCTGAGCCAATAAACCGGGGACAAGAAATGCTAAATGAAAGCATCATACTTTAATCAAATTTTCTTCTCTCTTCTGCCTTTCTTTGTATGTTTTGTTTGTTCACTCAGCACAATGAGAAAACAGTGCTGAGACTACATTGTACTACCAAAGTATTTCTTGTTTTAAAGACCAAGTCTTTAAATACAAGAGCACTGTGCATAGGGATAGAGCATCTAAAGGTAGTCGATTTCACATGTGAAAGCTCACTTCAAAGAATAGCTTTCTCCTGAACATTAACCCATGAATTGTCCACTTTAACATCTTTAAATAATTATCACTTTCCTTTCCCTGCTTATATTAACATTTTACAACCAGAAACTTTGGGTTGATAGAAATTATTCTTTCAAGGTAAAGGAGAAGTTTAATATTTAACATTTAAAATTTAAATTTAAAATACTAAATTTCTCTGGAATGTTATGGAGGTTAGTGCCCCTGGAATTGTATAGCCCCAAAGTTTTGGAACCGTTGATCAGATTTTAATCCTAAAGTGCCCAGGTTGCCACGAGGAAAAAAGATTATTGTTTCGTTTAAAATATAAACTACCACTGCTTAGAGAATTAACTATGAACAAATTCCTGGAAATGTTATCAACCTTACTAGAGCATAGCCTCTCTAGATTTTGACAGTCTAATTGATGAAATTAGACATTTTTATATCATTTGTGAACACTGTTAACCTAAATGAAGCCAAGCTATTCAGTGAAAGCCTTAGTCAAGTACTTACTGAAAGACCATCTACTTGCTTAGATGTGGATTATTCAATTTTTGTTTAATCCTGTTTTTCCTTTTTAAAATTTAATGTTGAATGGAGGAGAATCATACCAAGAGTAATAATGCAATTGTTAATAGGTTAAACCTCATTAGTACTTAAGGTGCTATACAATGTATTTTTCAAAAGAAAGATAACTTTGTAAAACAAAATACATGTTTTACAATTTCTTTTTTTTTTTTTTTTAATTTTTTTCAACATTTTTTATTTTTATTTTTGGGACAGAGAGAGACAGAGCATGAACGGGGGAGGGGCAGAGAGAGAGGGAGACACGGAATCAGAAACAGGCTCCAGGCTCCGAGCCATCAGCCCAGAGCCTGACGCGGGGCTCGAACTCACGGACCGCGAGATCGTGACCTGGCTGAAGTCGGACGCTTAACCGACTGCACCACCCAGGCGCCCCTGTTTTACAATTTCTAATTAGATGTAGGATCACTAAAATATATCAATATAATGATTCTACCTGAAAGCTGTTTATCTTTCCATCCCCCAAAGCACCTAAAACCAAGTTTTACACATAGTGGATACTCTGTATTCTTAAGTGATGGGTAAAATAATGACAAATGGAGGACAGGTGAATGGGTTTTTGCAAGACATATTTTCCTGCATAAATCTAATATAAAATGTGAGAAAAGTTGAAAATATAAAAATAAAGATTTATGTGTATGTGTGGTTTTCTTTTTATAAAATTGTAAAATATATCAAATGATAAGATTCAGCAACAACTCTTCTTGAAAAATGTCACTTCAGATATGAAGAGAACAAGGTAATTAGAACAGCTATAAAAATAGCTAACAAAATTAAAAGCAGCTAAGAAAAATCAGAGGTCTAAGGCCTATAAAATGCATGTTTTCTGCCTTTACAGCATGTATTGGTCCTTGGCACCTACCCTTCTCTGGTGTCAAGGGCTCATTTGTCCCTTGCCCACTTCACATTCAGCTTCTACATACATTTGTAAGGACTGCCACAGTATTTATAATCTTCTTTAGAAAATAACAAAATTTCCTGAGACACAGACTTCAATTTTACAGGAATATCATCTAGTAGTCTTTCAAGGTCACTGGCACATGTTTATTGTTATCTTTTCCCCTTAAGAGTAAATGTATAAGTAAGGGGCTTATCACTATTCTGTACAGTGTATGATTTTGCAGAAGTTTTAACAGACACATATCATGAATGCATTTGTCATCTGGGTTGAAAGTTCTTTGTCTGGACCTCTTTCGCTTGACAGAAGCCTAGCATAGCTCAAATTTCTGGAGAGTTTAACAGCCCTCTTCTGCCAGTTTGTCAGTCTATATAAGGGTTTAGTACTTTGATGCCAGAGTAAATATTGATGATCCTCAGAAGATCTGGGAGGGTATGTTACTAAGTTAATAAACTTAAATGTAATGAAATATTTAAATGTAACAACGTATTTAAAATTTTAAAAGAAAAAGAAAACCACCAACCTAGAATTCTATATCCAGTGAAAATATCCATTACAAGTGAAGGAGAAATATGTTTTTTTCAAACAAAAACAGGGAATTCATCACCAGAAGATCTTTTTGCAAGAACTATTAAAGAATTTTCCTTAGGCAGAAGGAAAATTATGTGGGTCAGAAACTTAAGATCTACATGAAGAAAGGTAGACTGACCAATAGAGAAGGAATAAATGGAAATTAAATGAAATTTTTTCTTTTTCTTATTTTTAATTGATCTAAAAATAACTGTTTAATGTCCTTATAGTAACAATGGATTGAATGATTTTACCATATGGATAAGTAAGATGTCTGACAGCAATGTCACAAGGGATGAGAGGGAGGAAATGGGTGTGCAAGTGGAATAGTATTGTTTGAAGGTAGAATTAGTTAAAAACATATGCTGTAAACTGTAGGGAAAGCACTAAACATTTTAGTTTTAAGTATAATTGAAATTAAGACTGGAGAAGGCAGAGGAGAAAGAGTGTCTGACAATAAATAGAAAGCAATTACAATGATGGTTGATATTAATCCAAATATATCAATAATCACTTTGAATGTGAATGATCTACATATACCTAATAAAAGACAAAGATTTCCATAGTGGATAAATAAACAAGAGACAACTACATGTTGTCTGCAAGAAGCTCACGATAAAAATAAAGACGCTGATAGGTTAAAAGTAAAGAAAGATACCATGTTAGCACTAATTAAGAAAAAGCTGCAGGGGCGCCTGGGTGGCACAGTCGGTTAAGCGTCCGACTTCAGCCAGGTCACGATCTCGCGGTCCGTGAGTTCGAGCCCCGTGTCAGGCTCTGGGCTGATGGCTCGGAGCCTGGAGCCTGTTTCTGATTCTGTGTCTCCCTCTCTCTCTGCCCCTCCCCCGTTCATGCTCTGTCTCTCTCTGTCTCAAAAATAAATTAAAAAAAAAATGTAAAAATAAAAAAAAAAGAAAAAGCTGCAGTAGTTACATTAATTTCAGGCAAAGCAGACTTCAGATCAAGGAAAACTATCAAGGATAACGAGAACCATTAGTAATGATAAAAGCGTCAGTTCTCAAAGGAGACATATTAACCTTAAATGTGTATGCATCCAAAAACTACATTAAATTATGTGATGCAGAAACTGATAGAACTGAGATGAGAAATAGATAAATACACTATAATATTTGGAGATTTCCATATCTCCGTCAGTAGTTGATAGATCAAGCAGCCAATCAGTAACAATATAGTTGACCTGCCAGAATATAGTTGACCTGAACATCATTATAGTCAATTTGATCTAATTGACATTTATAGTATATTCCATCCAACAATGGTAGAATGCACATCTTCCTCATGCTTGCATCCCTATTCCAAGCTCACATGCAACATTCACCAAGACAGATGACATTCTGGGTCATAAAACATACCTTAACAATAAAAAAAAAAAAAATAGACAAAGTGTGTTCTAAGACCATAATGGAAATAAACTATAATTAATTGGATGTCTCCAAATATGTGGTAATCAAACATTATCCATATAAATAACATGAAGGCCAAATAAGAAATCTTGAGAGATTAAAATATATTTTGAACTAAATTAAAATTAAAACACAAATTGTAGACATCTGTGAGATGCAGTAAGAGGGAAATTTAGAGCTTAAATGCATATATTAGAAAGAAAGAAAGAAAGAAAGAAAGAAAGAAAGAAAGAAAGAAAGATGTAAAATCATTAGTCTAAGCTTCCACCTTAAGAAAGTAGAAAAAGAAGGGCAATTTAAACCTCAAGCAAGCAGAAGAAAAGAAAAAAAATGGAACACAGTCAGTAATTTGAAAATAGGAAAATAATAGAGAAAATCAATAGAACTAAAAGTTGTTTCTTATAAAAGATCACCAAAGGTGAGAAATTTCTAAGCTAACCAAGAAAAAAAATATATTTGGTAATACAAATTATTGATATCAGGAGTCAAAGAGTAGTCATCACTACTGATCGTATGGGTATCAAAAGGCTAATAAAGGAATACCATCAACAACTTTTCATCCATAAAATTGGTAAGTTAGATGAATAGACCAATTCCTTAGAACATATAAACAACCAAAGTCACATAAGGAGAAATAAATAACCTGAATAGCCCCTATTAAATAAATTGAATTAATAATTAATAACCTTCCAAAAATGAAGTCACCAAGCCCAGTTTCACTAGTAAATTTTGCTGAACATTTAAGGAAGAAATTATACCAATTCTCCACCATCTCTTCCAGAAAATAGAAGAGGGAATATTTCCTAACTCATTCTATGAGGCATTACTATAATACTATAAAGTATAAAAGTACAAGATCATATAAAGACATTATAAGAAAGATAAACAGTAGACCGATATTTGTCACTGTCAGAGACACAAAATCCTCAATGAATTACTAACAAATTGAATCCAACAATGTGAAAAAGGAATTATATACCCAAACTGAATTAGTTTCTTAGGGCTACCATAATAAATTATGACACAGTGACTGGCTTGAAACAACAAAAACTCATTCTGTTACAGTCCTGGAGTCTAGAAATCCAAACCATGTGTAGACAGGGCCATCAATCAATCAATCTATCAACTAATATATGTAATATGTATGTAAAACTTATTATAGAAAACATAGAAGGAAATATATGTATCACTTTTGGTTTGGTGATAGGTTTTTAAATATAACACCACTAGTACAATCCACAAAAGAAATAAGGGATAAATTTGATGTTGTTAAAAGTTTAAAAACTTATGCTCTAAGAAGGAGAATTAAAATGCAAGCCACAGACTTAGAGAAAATATTTGTAAAATATGTTGTCTCATAAAGGAATTGTATTCAAAATTACAAGAAGATTCTTTGCATTTAATGATAAAAAGACAACCCAATTTTTAAATGTACCAAAGATCAGAACAGATACCTAACCAAATATGTACAGATGGAATTAATATGAAAAGATCCTCAGTATAATTTGCATTAGAGAAGTTCAAATTAAAATGACAACGAGATACCACTATACATCTCCTAGAATGGCTTAAATCCAAAACCATGTAACACCAACTGCTGAGAAGATGTGGGGCAATAGGAATTCTTATTCATTTTTGGTAGAAATTCAAAATGGCAGAGCCACTTTGGAAGACAGTTTGGAAGTGTCTTATGAAACTAAACTTAATCTTGTAATATGGTGTAGCAATAACTGTGTTAGGTATTTACTGAACTGATTGAAAACCTTATGTCCATACAAAACCTGCATGTGAAAACTTGAAGCAGCCAAAATGCTCTTTAAAGGTGAATAAACAAATTGTGATACATTCATAGAATGGAGTATTATTCAGCTATTAAAAGAAATGAACTGTCAAGACACAAAAAGCATGGAAAAGTCTTAAATGCAAATAACTAAGTAAAATAAGCCAATCTGAAAAGTTTCTGTGCTATATGATTTCAACTTTATGACATTCTGGAAATCGCAAAATTATTGAGATGAGAAACAGATCAGTGGTTGCCAGAGGTTAGAATAGTCAGGAAGAGGATGATTGAAAAGGCGAAACACAAGATTGTTTTTAGAGTGAAGCTGTTCTGTATAGTGAATAGAAGACATTAAGCAATTTGTTAACTTATAGAACTTCACAGCACAAAAAGTGAAACTTATTTTTTTTAGGGTTTAAACAATCATTTAGGGGGTTGGGAAATCCCAGGGTGGAATGCAGTATGTGTTAAAATAATCTAAATATATTATAAAAACATATAAACACTTCCCTCAAAAGGTTGAGAGAATAAGGGGGGAGAAGCTGTAATTATCCATGTAATAATGAATCAAAGTTGGAGACAGTAGTATAATCTTACGTTTAGCTCAATATAGATACAGATGGTCTACAAGTAAAGGAACAGATGGATTTCAGGGTGGGCAAGAGCATGGCAAAGCAATAATTTTAAGAGAGAAAACAGTCTGAGCTATTCATCTATCATGAATCCTATTATTATATAAAATAAACAAATAATAAAAACAGGAACAGACCCTGGTGGGTACCCACAGTATCTTTAATGCAAACCCTTTTCAGCAAGAAATCTAACTGAAGGGAATTAGATTTATAAATGAGCTTTAATTCAGGTGAACTTTCATACAAGGATATGCTTTAAAACTCAGCAGTATTTGTTCTATGAAGATGAATGTATTTGAACTGTGTAAAATTTATTAATAATGCTAAATGGGACATAGAGATGTTTATCAAATTCCAGAGGTACATTATTCTTCATGTTTGAGAATGGGATGTTGGAATCCCAAAACACATGGAATTAATTAGTGGAAATTCTGGTAGATGCTAAAACTTCATGAATGACAGATTCCTAGTAGATTAACGGATAAAGTTAATGGTTAGTGGTCTGTTGTGGAGAAAAATGGTACTTTTCTTAAAAAAAAAAACAAAAAAAAAACCACCACTTAGCTCCCCTGGAAAATATGGGTATGATCAGTAGGCAGTTTCTTATTTCTCAACAGTTTATTACAGTTGGGGGGCTACATCAGATCAAAGTAAAACAGCTCATCAGCACAGCTTAGTACTAATATATGCAATAGTATAGACTCCAGTACACCCTTCATGCTGTCTAGGATTGAGTTCACATGATATTTAAGGAAGGATCGAGGTAGACGAGCATGGGATGGAAATGAGATAGCTCTGAGAACAGCCTAGTCTTTAGAGGGAGAAATCGTTTAAAGAGATATAAAGGCTTGATATGCAACAATTTCTTGTAATTTCTAAGATAAAAATTATGTAGAAACCTTTGTATCAAAAAGTAATATTAGTGATGCCCTAGCAATGACATATATTTTTGTTTTGTTTTCCAGCAGTGTTGATGGATGTTTATTAATCTATGGACACTATTCCACTTAGTTTTTAGGAATTAGTCGTCCACATTTACAGGTAGCTAAGCATATGAACTCTTAACAGAGTAGTCTTCATAAGGGCTTATAACATGTGGTCTTTACCTCATTAGTATGACATTTTAATCCTTTGTAATATGAGTAAAAGTTTGCACCTCTTTATCATGCATGCAGCTAATGATCTGCACTTTAATACATTCATTAAAAGGCAGAATTGTGTCAGTATCTTTAAAGATATATCTTTGAAATTCCAAGCAGATTAGAAAATATTTTCATCTTATTCTCAAGCCAGTTATGAATCTTAAAGATTTTTTGCAATCTGCTTGGGAGCAGAGCCTGATGTAGGGTTGATCCCACAAACTATGAGACCATGACCTGAGGAGAAATCAAGAGCCAGATGTTTAACCAACTAAGCCACCCAGGTGCCCCTATATTTTGAAATCTATTAAAAATACAAGTTGAAGGGCACCTGGGTGGCTCAGTCGGTTAAGCAGCCGACTTTGGCTCAGGTCGCGATCTCACGGTTGGTGAGTTCAAGCCCCGCGTCGGGCTCTGTGCTGATGGCTCAGAGCCTGGAGCCTGCTTCCGATTCTGTGTCTCCCTCTCTCTCTGGCCCTCCCCCGTTCATGCTCTGTCTCTCTCTGTCTCAAAAATAAATAAACGTTAAAAAAATTAAAAAAAAAATACAAGTTGAAATTTTTAAAGAGTGGGATTAAGTAAATATACAATTCACCTGGGCTGACTTAGTTACTATGATTGGGTAATGTATTTACCCTACGATTCCTAGAAACAGAGGCAATAAAAACAAATGCAGTGAATTATGAAGTCCATATTATTAACAAAAGATAACATGACAGTTATTCAGGAAAAGGAGAAATAACAGTTTCCTTTGTACTTGGGAAGAATTTGTAAAGAGACTTTTCAAGTTGGGTATTGGAAAACACAGAGACTATTGACTTTATCAATAATGTTGTAAGAAGTGGGGACATGGGGGTGCCTGGGTGGCTCGGTCGGTTAAGCATCTGACTTCAGCTCAGGTCATGATCTCGCGGTCCGTGAGTTCCAGCCCCACGTCGGGCTCTGTGCTGACTGCTCAGAGCCTGGAGCCTGTTTCAGATTCTGTGTCTCCCTCTCTCTCTGTCCCTCCCCTGTTCATGCTCTGTCTCTCTCTGTCTCAAAAATAAATAAACGTTAAAAAAAAAAAAAAAGAAGTGGGGAAATGGCTGTTTCATGCATTGACCCTTGAGTAGGCAATGTCCATAGAAGTAACTCACAAGTGGTATTCTGCATGCATGTAAGCTACTGAGCTCTGGTGACACTGCCTTATAATGCTCTAACTTGTTACAAATTTGGAGAAGATGATGGCCAGCATACCCTTTCAACCATCTTTGTGGCATGGGTTTTTTTTTTTTTTTTTTTTTTTTTTACAATTGAAGAGTTGGGTCAAGATCCCTCTCTAGTTAGCAAAGGAGGGATGCCTTTGTGTGATGCTGCTTATTTTTGGTTTGTTAAGGAATTGTTTAGAAAGGCTAGGAAGTTTAGAATCCTCTCTCAGAAATAGAGACTAAGCCCTCTCATTGTGTTCAGTTCCTTTTTTTTTTTTTTTTGAAAACTTTTTTTTTCCCACAACATATTCATTTTAAACAGACAATACATACTTTAATATTCCTGGTTTTTCTTTTGAGAAGGAACGGATGATAAAAAGAATTGGTGAGTTTTGCAAGCTTCATCTTTAGGGAATTGAGGAGTGTGGTCAGGGTCATTTGACTGGCAGCTCATTTACTTTCAGCATCTTCCATGATCCAGATGATGAGTATTAACACAGAACAATAAGTATCGCCTCTGACCTAAATTATCTTCACCTCTGTGTTCCTTTGTTCCTGTATTATGTTTTAGGACCTGATTTCTGTGTGAAATAAGTTTGAGGAAGAGGATTTCCCATTTCGGATGTGAAGTCATATGCCTTTTTGTGGGACTTTAAATAATGAAGAGCATGAAATGGATTTAGTTGTGGCTTTTCTTGTGTCATATTCTACTCCTTCCCAGCCTCTCTCATTTCTCTTTTATAGCCCTAATGTCTTTTTGTTAAAATAATAATTTTTTTCTCTGTGTGAGATTCTGTCATTAGATGAAAGGTCATGGTTATAATATGAATCCTGGATAATAAATACAGTGCAAAATGGATTGAAATGCACAGAACAAAAAGGCTTTCCAATTAAAAACCACTTTGCCAAGTCTGCACCAAACACCATATAGACTCTGCTTTCTCTTCACTTATAATTAGCTGCCACTGGAAGTTAATTACTTTCAGGATCAAAGGAAACAAAACTAGAAATAAAATGGAAGAATTCCTTTTAGATTTAAAGTTTAAATAAATGTTTGCCTTAGGAGCAGACCATATGCCGAACCCATCCCAGAGGGAAAATGTGCTTAAGAATCTTCAATACATATAGACCGACTTTAAAGTTCATTGAAGGTGGGCAAAGAAATAAGGCAGGTTTTATTTCCTTTGGGAGTATCAACTGGCAGATTTTACAAGGGAGTAGCAAAGACTCTTTACATATCCTCATTTTTGTTTTATCAGCAGAACAGAAAAAGTTTGTGCCATTTGGAAGATTTATTCTTGAAATGCTTTCTTCTAAGAAGACTGCTAAAAACTCCAATTGGATTTCTGATTTCTCTGAATGACAGATCTGCCTTATTAAAAAGGCTAATTGACTGTGGGGGTGTGAGGGGCTCTGATCATGTGCTTACCTACTTAAAACCAGTCTTCACAGAGTCATGGCAAACATTTTTATTGTTTCTCTCTCCTAAACTTAGTGCAGTTTTTCTTCCCCCAGGTATGATTTAAAAAAGAAAATCAAATGTAGAACACGAATGGGAATTCTGTAATCATATTTTTTTCCAGTTTGTTTCCAAAAACAGGTTATGATCTTTTGCAAATCACATTTCAGAATAAGATGACCAAGTTCTGTGCTGTTTATGGGAAAGTTGAGAGAATGCATGTCTAAGGTTGCTCAGGATCATGGATAGAAAAGTATAGATGAGTCAGGGGCAATTCTGCTTTGCTCTCTACCCTGAAGTTAGTTTAAGTTGTTCATCCCAAACTCTGGGCACAACAATAATGTGAATATAACTGGTCTTTGAACACTCACCAACAAATCTCCACCAACATCAGAACTTTCAGGAAGCCACTAGTCTCATCCCTAATCCTGCAGTTATACTTCCTCTTACTGACCATACAATTAAACTATCGATTCGGTGCTTACCAATGTCCTAACACTGAGCTCAATATTTCACACTTATCTAAGCACTTCTTATAATAGTTATACAAGGTAAGAACAGTTATTGTCCCAGTTTTACCAGATATGAAGCCTGCTGGAGAGGTTAAGTAACTCGCTGGGATCACGTGGCTAGTAGAGGACTAAAGCCAGGCGTAAGCCCAGGTTAGTTGGAATCCAAAGCCTGTGTTTGTTACCACTATGTTGATGTTTTCTTCCTATAACACGTTGTGTGTGTGTGTGTGTGGCCAATAATAATAATAATAATAATGATAATACAAAATTTGCCATTTTAGCTATTTTTAAATATATAGTACAGTAATGTTAATTATATGCACACTGTGATGCAACAGATTTTGAGAACTGTTTCATCTCACAAAACTGAAAATCTATGCCCATTGAACATTCGTTTTCTTCCCCCTCCTCAGCCCTTGGTAACCTCATTCTTCTTCTGTGAATTTGACTGCTTTGGATACCTCATTTAAGTAGAATCATGCAGCATTTGTCTTTTTGTGACTAGCTTACTTTACTTAGCATAATGTCCTCAAGATTCATCCATGCTATAGCATATAGCATTGGTTATATATAGACTTGGTTACGTTTTTTCCTAAGTAACTTATTCTTTGAAATGAGAATGTTTTCTTAATTTTCTTTTAGTTAGTTCATTATTATTGTATAAAAACATGCTGATTTCTTTGTGTTGGTTTTGTGTCCTGAAAATTTGCTGAATTCATGTATTAGTTCTGATAGGGTTTTTTTTTTTTTTCTTTTTAAGAATCTTTTGAGTTTTCTACATATAAGGTCATGCCATCTACAAACATAATTTTGGTCCTGCCTTTGAATTTGGATGCCTTTTATTTATTTTTGTTTGACTTCCAGTACTATGATGAATAAAAGTGGCAAGAAGAGTCATCATTGCCTTGTTCCTGATCTTAATGGAGAAGATTTCAGTTTTTCCACGGAGTATGATATTAGCCATGATCTTTTTTTTTTTTTTTTTAATTTTTAAAATATTTATTTATTTTTGAGAGAGACAGAAACAGAATGTGAGTGGGTTGGGGCAGAGAGAGAGGGAGGCACAGAATATGAAGCAGGCTCCAGGCTCCGAGCTGTCAGCACAGAGCCTGATACAGGGCTTGAACTAACGAGCTGTGAGACCATGACCTGAGCCGAAGTTGGACACTCAACCGACTGAGCCACCCAGGTGCCCCAGCCATGATCTTTCTATTAGCTATGATCTTTATTTTGTTGAGGTAATTTTCCTCTATTCCCAATTTGCTGATTGACAAAATTCAACACCCTTTCATGACAAAAACAGTGATTTTTTTGGCATCAATTGAGGTGATAATGTAATTTTTATGTTTTGTTCCGTTAATGTGATATATCATGTTGATTTTTGTATTTTGAACCATTTTTGTATCCTAGGGATAAATCCCACTTGATCCTTTTAATATGCTGTTAAATTTGGTTTGCTGTAATTTTGTTTAAGATTTCACATAAATATTTACTAGAGATATTGGTCTATAATTTTCTTATAGTACTTTTGTCTGGCTTTGGTATCAGGTAATATTAGCCTCATAAAATCAATGTGAAAGTGTTCCTTCCTCTTCAATTTTTTGGAAGAGTTTGTGAAAGATTGGTGCTAATTCTTTTAAAAAAGTGTTTGGTAGAACACTGCACTCTAAAGCCATCTGGCTCTGGACTTTTCTTTGTTGAGAGGCTTTTGATTATTATAATTATAACTCAATCATGTTACCAATTACATGTCTGTTCATATTTTTTAGTTCTTTATGATTCAGTCCTGGTAGGTTTATGTTTCCAGGAATTTATCCATTTTCTCCTGGTTATCCAATTTGTTGGTATATAACTGTGTATCATAATTCTTTTTTTTGTATTATCATTGTAATATTTCATCTTTCATTTCCAGCTTTTGTTGAGTCTTCTTTCTTTTAATTTTTAATGTAGGTAAATGTCCATTGTGTTCATCTTTTAAAAAAAATCTTAATGTTATTGATATTTTTCTATTGTAATTCTATTCTCTGTTTTATTTACTTCTTCTCTACTCTTTATTATTTCCAGGCACCTAGATGGCTCAGTGGTTAAGCATCCTACTCTTGATTTGGGCTAAGCTCATAATCTCACAGTCATGAGATCTAGTCCCATGCCGGGCTCTGTACTGGGCATGGAGCCTCCTTAAGAGTCTCTCTCTCCCTCTGCCCCTTTCTTCTTTGCTTGCTCTTAAAAAATAAGATAATCTTTATTATTTCCTAATTTGGGGTTTGTTATTTTTCTAGTTCCTTGGGGGTATAAAGTTAGGTCTTTGATTTGAGATCTTTATTCTTTTTTAAGGTAGACATTTACCACTGTAAAGTTCCTTTATAGTATTGTTTTTTATTTTCTGCATCCTATATGTTTTAGTATATTGTATTGTTTTCATTTGTCTCCAGATATTTTCTAATTTTTTTTCTTGTTACTTCTTTGATTCATTGGTTATTCAAATATTTGTTGTTTACTATCCACATATTTGTGAATTTTCCAGGGTTTTTTAAATTTATTATTGATTTCTGATTTCATTAGATTTCAATAGAAAATCATTCAGAAAATACTTCATATAATTTCAGTCTTCTTACATTTGTTAGGACTTGTTTTGTGTCTTAACATATATGACCTGAAGAATGTTCCATATTCACTTAAGAAGAATGTGTATTCTGCCATTGTTGCATAGAGTTTTGTTTATGTTTGTTAGATCCAATTGGTATATAGTGTCATTCAAGTTCTCTGTTTCCTTACTGATCTTCTGTTGAGTTGTTCTATCCATTATGGAAAATGGGGTTTGAAATCTCCTACTCTCATATTACTGGCTATTTCTTGCTTCAGTGTTGTCAAAGTGTGAGTCATATATTTGGGTGCTCTGATGTTAGGTGTGTATAAAGTTGTTTTATCTTTCTGATGCATTGAGCTTTTTATCATTATATAATGTCCTTCTTTGTCACCTGTGACAGTTTATTTTTTTTAAGTTTATTTATTTTGAGAGAGAGAGAGAGCATGCAGGAGGGTCAGAGAGGGAGATGGAGAGGGTCAGAGAGAGAGATGGAGAGAGAGAATCCCAAACAGGCTCTGCACTGTCAGCACAGAGCCCAAATGGGGGCTCAAACTCAACAAACCATGAGATCATGACCTGAGCCCAAATCAAGAGTCAGCTGACTGACTGAGCCACATTAGTGGCTGACTGAGCCAGCCAGACACCCCTTAGCTGACTGAGCCACCCAGGCACCCCTTCTGTGACAGTTTTTGACTTAAAGTCTATTTTGTCTCACACAAATATAGCCACCCTTGCTCTATTTTGATTACCATTTGTATAGAAAATCTTTGTTTTTCATCCTTTCATTTTCAGCCTGTGTATCCTTAGAGTCTCTTATAGACAGCATAGGGTTGGATTTGTTTAAATCCTTTCATAAAGTGTCTTTTGATTGGGGAGTTTAACCCACTTATATTTAGAGTAATTGTTGATAGGGAAGAACTGATTATTGGCCCTTGCTAATTGCTTTCTGTATGTCTTATAACTGTCTTTCCTGCTACCTTATACTTTGTGTTTCATTGATTCTTTTTTGTACTGACATGATTTGATTTGTTTCTCTTTAACTTTTGAGTATGTTCCATAGGGGTGTGTGTGTGTGTGTGTGTGTGTGTGTGTGTGTGCGCGCGCGTGCATATCTTTACCATATGCTGATACGCTACCATAAGCTGATAACAACTTAATTCCAATGTCATACACAACATCTATTCCTTCATATCATCTCCTACTAATGTTCTTAATGTCACAAATTACATTTTTTATACTGTGCATCTATTAACATACTTATATGGGTACAGTGATTTTTAATGTTTTTATCTTCAATTCTATATCAGAGTTAAAAGTGATTTACACACCACCATTACGGTACTTTAGGATTCTGTGTTTGTCTATATGTTTCCCTTTACCAGAAGGGAAACACATTATATTTTGGTATGTTTTCATGTTGCTGTCCTTTTGTTTCAACTTGAAGAACTCCATATACCATTTCTTCTAAGGTAGATCTTAGTGGTAATAATCTCCTTCAGCTTTTGTTTATCTGGGAAAGGGTTTTTGTTGTTGTTGTTTGTTTGTACGTTTGTTTGAAGAGAGCATGACAGCTGGGAGAATGGCAGAGGGAGAGAGAGAGTCTTAAGCAGACTCCATGCTCACCATAGACCCCCATTGTGGGGCTTGATCCCCCAACCCGGGATCATGACCTGAGCTGAAGTCAAGAGTCCGAGGCTCAACTGACTGAGCCATCCAGGTACCCCTCTGGGAAAGTCTTTATTTCACCTTCATTTTAGAAGAACTATTTTCCAGATATCATATTCTTGGCCAGCAGGTTTTTAGTGGGGGATTTGTGTGTGTGTGTGTGTGTGTGTGTGTGTGTGTGTGTGTGTGT